>NC_079442.1:22372362-22392362 GCF_903798145.1 Danio aesculapii | reverse complement strand
ACAAATACGTACCTCCTGGGACGTATTTCGCGGTCTCCAGAAACGTCCCTGGGACTACGTTCTCGGAATGAGCCTGGGTTGCTTAAAAATGCATCCAGCAACTCCGGCCAGTGTTTCTACATCTCTTAAAATGTCCAGGAGTCAAATTTTGCTTTCGCTTTCTAAAGTTGTGTTTTTGAATTACTCTTTTATTAAAGGCTACTTTCTGCTTGGCTTCACAGCTGTTAAACCAGGAGAAAAAGTAAATAGTAGATTCTTTAATCTAAATGACTAAAAAAAAAACTTTACTATATACTCGGAGAGGACAAAATGACATCTAAACTGGCTGCAAAATATATGTACACCATTAGAAATTGTCAATCAACTCACTTACCTTATTTAAATAATCTACACTTTTTCCCCTAATTATTAATAAATATCAATTTTAGAGATATTGTGGCTTTTTATTCATTTTTTCTGTAATTTATTTCTCATTACCTGTATATGTTATTCATTTGATGATGTTGATATATTAATATTTTATACATTTCTAAAATGCTTTGGCAATACTGCACTAAATGTCATGCCAATAAAGCAATCTGAACTTTAACCAATTGAAAAGAAACGGTGTATAACAGTGTAATAGATTAAAGTATTGTTTAAAATCACATTGTTTTTTGTGTCACATGACTTGTAGTCAACTATTTATGTGCCACAGGTAAAGGATGTATTTCAATCCGGCTACAACCGCAAGTATATTTCAAACCTGTGAGAAGCACTGCAATATGAATATTATATGAATAAATATTCATTATATTTGCAATATACATTTATTCATTGTGTCCATCACTACACATTTTTAACTAATAAGTTTTGTCTAATGCTATTGTTGGAGAGATTATAAAAGTTTTGTTTATTTTGATCATTTAGTCATTTGTGTATGAAATTTGTTTGGCCAAAGACTAGATAAGTTAAATAATAATTTCTTAAAATGGACATTGGTATGGTGTTACTGTATATGGTTTCAAGGTAACGCTCTCTCTCATTGTTTCACTTAGTGTTCCCCTTTTTAAAATTACACAGACCAAAGGTTCTTGAGGTCAAAAAATAAATAACTAAGTTTAAATCTGTATCTTTTTACAGCAAAACAACAAGACTGCAGAAATATTGTTGCAAAAAAATACATGTTGTGGCAAAATAAGTAGTTTTAGGCTGCAATAATCAGAAATTATTCAAATTATTATTCAATTATTCAAAAAACCCAGGATGGTCAAGTTGAACACAGAGCAGACAAAAAAATAATAACAGCCACATACAGTATGTTAACAAGTACAGCCAGTTGATTTGATTGCCAGCTGACAAGTGGGAAAGGTACGGTGGCCGAGAGAGCTTGACGTGCTGCAATTTAAGAACTGACACTGTTTCAATTTTCTATAATCTTCTATGTGAAGCTGCTTTGACACAATCCACATTGTAAAAGCACTATAGAAATAAAGATAGATTTCCCACAATGCAAACAAATTAATAAAATGTGCTACAGTTTTTCATAACACAATTACCAATACGCGCTGCATTTTCTCACAACACAAAAAGAATGGAACACAACGGAAATGTTTCAAGGGGGACCCAAAAATGTGACGGACGCCACTGTGCCATGACTATTGCTCAGTGAAGTTGTAGGTGATCTTTGAAAGGTGAGTTTTTTGTTTGTTTATTTTAATATCCTGATTCAGGATACATTTCTGTTGTGTTCTGAGTTATTTGAAAAAGTTGTGTGAAAAAATGCACCATGTTTTGTCGGCGCCAATAGCCTAGTAGTTAGTGCGTCGACTTATAGCACCCAGGTGCTCGTGGCAACCAGAATTTGATTCCCAGCTCGAGGTCCTTTGCCGATCCTTCCCCTCTCTCTGCTCCCCATACTTTCCTATCTGTAAATTTCCACCGTCCTGTCATTAAAGGTGAAAAAATGCACCATGTTTTCATAAATTGTTTGTGTTGAGAGAAAATGCAGCGCGTTTTTTATAAATTTGTTTGCTTGTATGAAAATGCATCTCTTTAAAGATCTTTTTTCAATTTACTGGCATTTTTTGTAATTGCATGTGTTTTCTTGCATTGCAGCATGTTAGGCTCTCTCAGCCAACGTAGAAAGATATATAATGTGAATGAGAAACAGCTTAACCGCAACAATAGGCAAAACATCTGAAACAATGTGATACATTTCTTTTTTCTAAACTGGGTTTTTTGACAAATGGGAAGTACAAATGACAAACAAAAATATATGATCTTCCACAGCTTAGGTAATAAAAACAATCTCATTTTCTTTTAATGTTTGGAATAGACTAGAAATTGTATGAGCTGTGGGAACCCTGCAAAAATCTTCTTAACTGTTCTTCTGAAGAAAAAAAAACATCTTGGATGTCTGAGAGGGATGTAAATAAACTGCAAATTTCCACTTCTGGGTGAACTACCACTTTAAGGAATCACCACGGCAACATAATAACTAGGCCTATAAACATAAAACAGCATGTTGTGCAGAAAACATGGCTTCAGTGGTACAGTGGCTTGCTGCACAGTCAACATATTGTTAGTTGAGGAACAAACACTTCCAGATTTCCAAGGATCTACTTTTGCTGGAGAATGCTTCCTGTGTACACATAGTGTGCTCTGAAGTGTTCGGCGCTTCTGTTTGTTTGTTCATTTACTTATTTAGACAACAATCCCCTTAAAGTAGCCTAGCCTTGGTCAAGGACACAATGGTCATTCATCAGGCTGTTGTTTAGAGGTTTACCATCACGCTCCTTTTGTGTATGGGGTTTTTGGTTCTTCGATATTAGATCTATTGATTTATAGCATAAATAGAATAAGGATAAAGTAAATTGTAAGGTTTTCTCAACATTTTTTTAAGAATATGCAAAAAACGAATAGATCCAGATCCCCGTACTGCAGTTCTTGAGATGGCTAATAACACTACCACAGAACAAAATATGACTCCATCAGTCTACTAGCATGAACGTAATATTATTAAACTGAAAACAGAAAGCTGCTCCTGTATATACATCTGAACAGGGATAAAACATTTGGAACTGGAGACATCAGATTCTCCCTAAAAAAGACAGAAGACAAAATCTATTATTTGTATTTTTTACATTATTTATTTAATTATTTACTTATTGTTTTATTGTCTTTATGTCACCCCAACATGACTGGACACACCATACCTACACACAGTTCTGTCCATACAGCTTCCAAAAGATGATTTTCATCATAGGTGCCCTTTAAAGGGATAGTTCACATAGAAATGAAAATGTATTCACTATTTACTGAACATCTTTATTCTGTTGAAATCAGAAGATTTAACCATTGACTTCCATTGTAGGAAATCATGCAAGTTCTGGGCTTCTGGACCACGTGCGCTAATCCTCTGACTTGCAGCTCACATCATTTTCATTTTCACGTCAAAGCATCCCTTGTTTTGGATATTAACTCATGGGGAGCCGTGTTTCAGTGCATGGACATGCATTCTAACCTACACAAAGTCAGTTCAGAGAGCAAACGAATGAGGAAAATGCTAAATATATGTATTTTTAATCGTAATGCAAAACCGAAAAAACTCTATTTCAATATGCGTATTGAACCCTGGAGGTTGTTCCAAATGATTCAATATTACATTGAGTATTGCAGTATTCCTACATGATACAATTACTGGGACATTTCAAATCTATCAGCAGTAAACCAATTTTTCAAGCACAATCGATTGACATGTTGTTAACAGTCGATATTATCAGCCTAATCCCATTACAGTTCTCTCAAGACCAGCTCTCTGTTTGGCACACAGCAAGACGACTGAGTTGATCCACATACACATTTGATTTTTTAGAGACATATTAGCATACACACGACGTTGACAGGGCAGACCTGAAATGATGCCAATTCTGCTCTCTCCTTCATAAGACAGCAACATGTCTTTGAAAATCCAGCCAATGCTTAAGACTCATGCCTGCCAGAACTCTCTCACAAAAAAATAATAATAACCTTCACAAATATGGCCCCTGTCCGAAGCCATAACTTAAAAGCATTACTGCTGTTTGTTCTCCACCAGACCAAAGCCTGTCCTCACCGCACCTCTGAAGAGCTCTCCATCAGGCCAGAAATGCTGAAAATGGACAGATGGACCGTCTGTTCAATCATCTGTCCAGATTTCTGTCCTCTGGATTTGTTTTGAGCAAAGACATGTTTGAAAGGTTGCATCATTTCAACAATCAACGCCCAGATACACAGAACAGAACAGACTCTGGAAAACACGTCTGTTTAAGCATAGAACATTTCCCTAACATTATAATAAGAGGTGTACAATATTTACCAAAAGAAATTATACATCAATCATTTATTTTGGGGAATTGTTAGGGTTATCAAACCATATTTTGTTGATTTATTATTTTTAGTTGCAGCAAATGCCTGTCTAAATGAGTGTTTCATTGAATCATTTATTTAAACGATTCGTTCAAAACATTTATTTATATTAGGTGTGCCCAAACTTTTTCTTATGAAGGGCCAAAATTCAAGCTTGATTGAAAGCTGAGGGTCGAAAGTAAATAAAGCAAACTGCATAACAATAAAGTTGCCATGGACAATTTTCTAATTTATTTAATTAATAAAATTTGTAAATAAATAGAAAAAAATTACTTCAACCATATTTAATAATGCATTCTAATTTTTGGGAAAATGTATCTTATTTTAATCAACTTATAATAATAAAACCCTTAAAAAAATGATCTTAAAATCCAAACAATGGAGGTAATGCCGAATACACTAGTCATGCTGAACCTGCCTTTGCCTTGATTTGCACACAGATGTCTTCTGCTTTGTCCCCTATTCGTTAAGTGACAGTATGTACATTTAAATAAAAATCTGAATCATTTACAACATTTAATTGAAATATTAAAGTTCAGTTTGCTTTTTTAGTAACTCAAAAATAAAACAAACATACAAATGATTACATTAAAATGAAAATGAGAATCTCTGTTAAAGAGATTCCCCAACCCTTCCCAATCATTTTCCCTCTGGTGGGTCAAATCAAAGGATACAAAGGGCCAACTTTGGCCCGCAAGCCCTAGTTTGTGCATCTCTGATTTATACACAAACCAATTGATTTTCTCATTCAATTTATTAAAAAATTAAACTCTTCAGTGTTGCTCTGAGATACGCAAAAGTTCTGATCCCACTTGAAATATTTTCAGATGTAAAACAAGCCAAAAATAAATCAGGGCATTTGTGCATAAAACAAAACTTCTTTAACTGTCAATTAAGATCACATTTTAAACCTGACATCTGAAATAAACTGAGCTCTGAATAAAACAGAATAAGAGTCTAGCAAAACGATCAGCCATTTTCTTCACAATAAAAAAAATGACCGTGTACAATACAGTACATATGTTAACGACAAAAGCCTCATGTTGCACTAGCTCTGTCCTTAGAGATGTATTAACAGATGCAGTAAAAAGGCTAACAATTAGCTCTGGTGATATTGAAGAAAAATGTGATATGCAGCAGCATGATAAATAACGCAATGTTTGATATGCGATACAAAACTAGTAAAAAAATGTTTTAATAACACAACCAACATACGTTTCGTATTATTTCAGGAAGTAAGCATCACTACAACTTTGGAAAGTAAATAGCCATGTTTTACTGTAGCATAAACAACTATTTAAGCTCATTTTAATTAACAAAATAAATATCCCCATCACTTTGCTCCACTAATTGTATTCATTTGAATATTTTGAAAACAACAATCAGATCAAGAGAGAGACTTCTTTCCTTGCTTGTTACAGATTCTTGGACAAGAAAACCACTTGGTCCGCTCTGCTTGGTTTCAGAGATGCATGTTGACTTGTACTGTAACTACATTACCTGATGTACTTAAAGTCTTTAAGAGGCTGTGCTAATAACAGGAACTCAATGCTGCTTTAGTATTAAATCAAATTGCAATCTCTATATCACAATATGCACAACTGTGACATTTCAGTCATTTCAATATAATGTGCAACCCTACTAGCAGTGTGTTAAACATGTTAGCGTTATGTTAAATGGTGTAGGCAGTGTTTTCAAATGGTTAGTAATATGCTTACAGTCTGCTAAAACATGTTAAAACAGATATATATGTGCTAACAGTGTACTAAGCTTACATCTTTCAACCTTCCCTTTAGCCCTAAGCAAAAAAACAGAAGTTTTAGGGTTGTACTTTCATGTAAAGCTAGCTTTTTTAATCTTATAGTCACTTTATTTTAAGGTTCAATTCTCACTAATGACAAAACATTATTTTTGACTTTTGCCTCAAAAAAAAATCTATAACTGCTGCCCATTTATAAGCAGTAGGAGTGCAGAACAAGGTCATGCAGAATATATGCTTTTTAATGAACTAATAAACAGCCAAAATGTTAATAATAAGTAGGGCCAGATGGAATCTGCTGACATTTTTTGCTATTTCTGCGCAAAATTGTGTTAAAAATTTGCGGATTTATGCGGAATTATTTATTAAAACCTTAATATTTGAAAGAAAAGTAATCCCTTTTTAACTTTTATTTAATGTTTACAATGCAAATCCAATTAGATCTAAACAAAGCGAGTCTCTCATATAATATATCTACTATAAGAAAACACTACTTTACAAACTGTATAGTAAATAAGTCATATGAACATTTTCATATTAGTCAATAATATTACTGTAATTAATTTGAAAACTGAATAAATATACATTTTCACACATTTACACAAGTGAATAAATAGAATAAATAATGGGCTAAAAATCTGCGGAATTCTGCACATGCAGATTCTGTGTGGGCCTAATAATAAGCAACTACAGTAGTTAAAATGAGACTTGGTCCCTAGAGTAAAGTCTTTTCTAAAATTAAAATATTTAGATGTCTGTCTATTTAAAAAAGTGCACGTTTGAATAATTGATTATGGTTTATGTTACTTTTGAGTGTGTCTATGTGTTGGGATATGTATTTTTCTGTAGCTCTGTCCTATACTGCCTGTCTTGACCTAGACTCCCTGGTAGAAGAGATATTGTATCTAATGGGACTTTCCTGGTTAAATAGGTAAATAAATATTATAATAAGTAAATAAATATTGTAATAAGTAAATAAATATTGTAATAAGTAAGGAAATTAAATAAATAAGCAAACAAACAAACAAATAAATAAATAAATAAATAAATAAATAAATTGTCAAAAATCTGTCAGAGACCAGGTGGACTTGGACAGAAATGATACCATAGACAAGGGGTCACCAAACTTGTTCCTGGAGGGCCGATGTCCTGCAGAGTTTAGCTCCAACCCTAATCAAACACACCTGAACAAGCTAATCAAGGTCTTATTAGGTATACTTGAAACACCCAGGCGGGTGTGTTGAAGCAATTTGGAGCTAAACCCTGCAGGGACACCAGCCCTCCAGGACCGAGATTGGTGACCCCTGCCATAGACTTTACAATTACCATTTCCGTCAAAAAGTTAGAAGGAAATGTTTTTGTCCCGTGTAGCTTAATAATAACTTGATAAACATTCAAAGAGAATGAAATCAAACATAAATCCAAGAAAAAAGAACTTTCACAATACTAATGACTGCTCTGTAACTTGTCTGCCACTACTGGATCATTAACCCGAGTCAATCACCTGTTTCTTAAACGTAAAATATATGAATGTCTCTTTAAGGTACATGCAGTGATGATTCTAGCCGCTTGATCATCCCACAGCGCCACTGTATCCTGTCCCTGGACTTTGGATGACCACGGTCCATGTGTTTACTTTCAAACAAAACCTATTTATTGAAGGATTGTTTGACTAGACCAAAGTAAAATGTTCTGTGTGCTCAAAGGTGAATAATCTTGACACAGGCCCAATGATTTTCCAATAATGACCTGGCACAGACGTCTAGAGTTTAATTCTGTGATTGATAAAAGGTAAATGTGCATGTACAATGTGTATTTGATACAATTATAACAAACATAAATAGATTAAAAAGGACAACATATAATACAAATAATTGAACATATTAAACAATAATTACTAATGATATTGAGATACATATTCATATTTATACTTGTAGAATATTTATATTATCTGTATATACACATTTAAATTTTTATAATGATTATAATGCAAAATAAGTGCATGCATTTTCACTTTTATAATATTTTAAATTTAAAATGGTATAATATTTATTAAGGCATTTTGTTTGCCTCTCTGTCTCTGCTGTAATGATTTATCATGACCAAATCACATTCAAATAAAAAGTTTGCATTTATACACAAACGCACACAAACTGTTGTACATTTTCTGACAGTTACAATTACAGTTTCAAATTTGAATAATCATGATAACAGAGTTTATCACGATTATCATAAACTTGTGGTAAATCCTTGATGATGGACATGTACATGTGTATATATATATATACAGGGTATGTGTGTGTGTGTGTGTATACATGTGCATTCACAACATAGTTTTATATTTATTTTTATTTAATAAATACATACAAGCTAGGGTTGGGCGATGTCGACAAATTTGGCATCGTACAATGTCTAATGTGAAACGTCGAGATGGACGTTGACGTCATTGTTGTAGGCGGCGGTGAAATAATTATTTATGAATAAATAATTAATTCATAATGAATAATTTATTTGTAGCCTACCGTTTCAACTACCTGACCTGCATGGTCTTTGTTTTACCCTTAACCAAATCATAAATAAATAAAGAGAAGTTCCACACAAATTACCACTGGTCAATCACTTTTTCGGCAGGACTCTGGCATGAATAGACAGAGTGATCTGTGTCGTTATAATGGTGTCGTCAAACTTGGTTGGTAAAAAAGATGCACAAACAACAGGAACAGATCAACAGTATCTGAGGTTTTCACTAAAATTACTAAGTACACGTGTGAAAGTGAAAGATTGAAGCAGTGTAGGACTACTGACGCTCTGACACAGTACCTGATAGATTCAAAAGATGAAGAGTTGTTAGATAGAGACAAGATGAATTAAATTTCACCTTAGTAATGTAATGTAATGTAATATAATGTGTATTTATATAGCGCATTTATTGTGTATGGCTATACACCCAAAGTGCTTCACAATCATGAGGGGGGTCTCTCCACACCACCACCACTGTGCAGCATCCACTTGGATGATGTGACGGCAGCCACAGGACAACGGTGTCAGTGCGCTCACCACACACTAGCTATTGGTGGAGTGGAGAGACAGTGATAGAGCCAATTTGGTGGATGGGGATGATTGGGAGGCCATGATCATAAGGGCCGATAGAGGAACTTTGGCTAGGACACAAGGGTTACACCCCTACTCTTTATGAGAAGTGCCATGGGATTTAAAATGATCACAGAGAGTCAGGATCTCGGTTTACTGTCTCATCTGAAAGACGGCGCCCACTGACAGTGTAGTGTCCCCTTCACTATACTGGGGCATTAGGACTCACGCAGACCACAGGTTGAGCGCCCCCTGCTGGCCTCACTAACACCACTTCTAACACCTAGTTTTCCCATGTGGTCTCCCATCCAGGTACTGACCAGGCTCAGCCCTGCTTAGCTTCAGTGAGTAACCGGTCTTGGGCTATAGGGTGATATGGCTTTAACAACTATAGTGAGACATGATCCAGCGGTTCATCCTTGATAACCTGTCCGACGTGCACTGCTCTCTGGGGTTTTGTGCTCAAAGCCCCCGCTGACTGTCTGGAGCTCAGACATGCTCATATGCTAGAGCGCAGGACAGAGTGCGTGTCCATCGGCAATGGACAATGGCATCATCTATCGACCCAACCCGAATACAAACACTATAATAATTATTTTTTAAAAAATCAGAATTCACTGATATTAATTTTATTAATTAATTTTAATATTAAATGTATTCAATAAAAGATTTATTATGGTTTACATTTGTTTAATATTTGATAAAGCTATATTTAAAATTTCTATTATAATACTAATCAGCATAACAATGAAGTGTTCGTATTCATTTACTGAATTACTTCCAAATTATTAATTAGATTTTTAATTACTTATTTACAACAAATAAACATTTAAATACATCATAAGAACAATACAAAGCACTTTATTTCTATGACTGCTGCAGTAAGCAATGAGACCAATCTCATGCATATTTACCCAAACACATCAAAACTCATTCTTTGTGAATGTCACTCTACCTTAGATAGACTGACAAATCTCATGACTCTAGTGATGTGAAATAACCAATGGTTGATGTTGTTGCTGTAAGTGCAGTACCTTGAGAAAACAGCTCAGATCCTTGTGCGAACACCAGTCCTTTTCCACACATCAAGCCCAGATAAAGCAGTCTGAGAGAGAGCGAGTGAGCCATGGCTTCTGCGGTCTCCCTGTACAGTGAAGAAAAGACAAGAAAATCATTATCAGCTGTGCTCCTGGATGACCAATACTGAGCTGAAACCCACAGACAGCCTTGATCCTCCTTCACAATTCATTTCCATATTCCTTCAAGCTAATGTGCATTGACTCTCTTGGTTTGTGTGTGTTTCATTACATATATGGTATTACTGCAATATTAACATAAGCTTTGTTACTTTAAAATGTATACTAGAACTACATTTTTGTGTTGTTTTTTAAAAAATGCATTTTGCAGTTTCTAGGCCATAATATTGATGAAAGTTTGTCCATATTGAGTCCATATATTTTTGTGCCTGCTGAAGCAATGGTACAGCATCAATGTTCCTTGATTATTATGCTGGAAGGGGAGTACAGTTCCTAGCCATAGGATAGCCATGTCCTAAAAAATACAACCTTTTCATTTTCCATCTGTCTTAGCACACAATGTAACTATAGATGAGCCAAGCTTTAAAGAGGAAAATTATCAAAACTCTAACTGTGCATTCACACCGAAGGCGGGGAGAGCGTCAAAGATCTGGCTGCCCTGGCGACAACGCTGTCTGCCTTCAGCTCCAGCTGCGAGAGCATCAAAATTCGCTACATTGACCTCGTATTTAAAGGGGCAGTTGCAGCATATCAGCAAATCAGTTACATTCCCGCATAAAACATGCTTTTTGGTGTGAAAATGTTGCACACTTTTTATCAAATGCATTTAACAATGGAAATTCAAGTTGCATGTGGTGTGGCTTTGCTCCACTTAATTATCCAATGTGTCCACATGTCTGAAATATTCTGAAGCAGCAATACAATTTTGTATTGTAGCATGAGATTCCTGCTTTTTTTAAAGAAAAAAAAAAAAAACATTAATTCACATCAGTAACTACCCAGTAACTTTTTTTAATGTATATTCCTGTAAGAAAACATTGCAAATAATTGGAAATCCAGCGACTGCAATAATCAAACCCTTGGGAACAACTGTGGTCGGAACCAAAGTTTACAGTGACTGGGTTCTCTGGAATCCTCTCGAGCGGTGGACTTCTACATTCTGATTGCTTGCCGCCAAACTGCGTCATAGCTCATTACCATAAAGTTAACTTGATTTCAACTCTCCTCGACACACACACCGGCGAAGACGTGCCACGCTCCGGCTCCCATTGAAAGCGAATGACTTCCAGCTACTTTGATGCTCTTGCCGCTTTCGGTGTGAACGTACAGTAACACTAATGGTGCTGACGCTAACTAAAATACTAATAGTCTAATCTCATTCAATGATTGATGCTAAGCCAAGCTAAAAGTGCTCTCGCCATACTCAGAGATTGGCTGAATGCAGGGGCAGACTGGGAAAGCATTTTCCACCGGGCCAAAGTTACAGGTAGTCAGACCACATCTGATGCGATCTAGAAAGTGAAGAGTGAGGGGCATCAGATGGCGTGGCAGGCCAGACTCGCGGTGGCAGGCCAGATTGACCACCAGGCCACCGAGAAATGTCCCGCTGCTCCCTATGGCCAGTCCGCACCCGGCCGAATGGATACAAAAATGGTAAAACTCCAAAAAAGTGGATTGTTCGTTTAAAAATAACGATACATTCACATTGGCATCAGCGTCAACGGTTAATAGAGAACATGTCTAAAGCTTGGTGCTAATGCGATCATCAAAGCATTGTCAGCCAATAAAATTCACAACATAGGCTCATTCTGAAAACGTAGCCCTGTATACATTTCTGGAGATCGTGAATTGTAGCCAGAAGTAGTTATAGCTGCATTTCACCAGTTTGTCTAGTGAGCTCACCATGTACTTCGGTGAACTTAAGACCACAATGATAAGGTTTGAGTCAAAGGTGAAGAACGGTTCCAGAAAGCAGGTATGATAAAAACAGAATCCAAAAAATAAAATAAACATGTAAAAAACAGGGTGAGAATGTAGAAAAACTTGGTAAAAATCAGGCGATGGTTTTTCTTTTTTTAAATTGCTTTATAAATGTGTCAGTTGCGTTTAGGGAAGTGGGTGGGCAAATTAATCTGTGCTTTTGAAAATACTATTAGTTGGGTTTAGGGAAGGAGGAGGATCGGTAAATCGATCGGTCTGTCATTCAGTCAGTCAAACAGTCAGTTGACAGCGGCCTCTGGTGGATTTACCATAACAAACCTGCAAACAAATGTAGCTCCTGGGATGTATTTGGCACTCTCCTGAAATGTGTATAGAGGTACGTTTTCAGAAAGAGCCTGGGTTGGAAATTTGACTGCAATTAGTACTATCTGAGCTAAGGTATTTGCATAAAGTGATCTGATTGGATGACGCTTCCGTTTTCACTTGAAAAGGTGAGAAATTCCTAACTTCGGCAGCGAGATTTCAGTTCGACATTACAATTCGTCAATTCTTGATGTCACCCATTCAAAATAAATGGGAAGTGTTAATGTTGATGCCCAATTTGAATTGGGCATAAGGCCTAATTAGTAGGTGTTCATTAATAGCAACCTTTGTTACAGAAGTTATGTTCATGTTAATTTGAAAAAAAAAAAATGCATTTAAACTTTATTAGTTATTAGCTCTATTAAATAAAACACTTTTAACATTTTATTTTAATGAGTTAATAATCATTAAATGATGAATTAACGTCACCTTAGATTAAAACATGCTTTACAAGTATTTTAGAAGTTTTTTGACTAAAACAGCATTTTCAAAATGATCTGTAAAGCCTACAGTATTAAGTTTTCAAGTAATTTGTTCAATGATGAATCGAATGATCTGAATATAATTTAAAAAAACTTAAATTCATTCATCCATTCATTTTCTTTTCAGGTTAGTCCCTTTATTAATCTGGGGTCACCTCAGCAGAATGATCCGCCAGCTTATCCAGCATGTTTTACGCAGTGGATGCCCTTCCAGCTGCTACCCATCACTAGGAAACATCCATACACACTCGCTCACACTCATACACTATGGACAATTTAGCTTACCCAATCACCTATAGCGCATGTCTTAGGACTTGTGGGGGAAACCGGAGCACCTGGAGGAAACCCACGCCAACATGGGGAGAAAATGCAAACTCCATACAGAAACTCGAACCAGCGACCTTCTTACTGTGAGGTGATCGTGTTACCCACTGCGCCACCGTGCAGCCCAAAATGCTTAAATACTAATGATTATTCACTGTAATTTGTAGCACCCTCGATGACAACATCATACACATTCATTGTCTCAAAATACTGTTTTATTGAATATCAGCACATGTCTGGCCTCTTCTACTCTCTCTGTTAATTCCTGGCTGGTCTGTGTGAAACCCTACACGAGGACATCACACAATTAACAAGCAGACTCGACCTCTGCAGAGCTCAGCACTTTCAGCCAAACAGTACGTGGGCTTGTCATTATCCACGGCTGACCAGGGGTCTTCAAGCTGCAGACAGTGCGGAGGAAGATTCGCAAGCTAATATTCCACATTAACTGTGTTAAACTACAACACTCCATTATGAAAAATAAGCAAGGCCAAACAGAAAGCCTTTCAAAATGTCAGACGTTCACGCAATCTCAGCCAAAGGTCTTGTAGAAACATCATCTCACATGGAACGAGGCACAAAGAATTTAAACTGCCTTTGACTTATATTAGAGCTACAGAAATACTATTGACAAGCTGCCATCATTCATTATGTTGGGGCGCTGCATGATTTACATTTTGGGCTCAGTTGATCCTGTCAAATCTATTTGTCATTTTTGGATGTCATAACAATAATTTTGCATGAAACAGATAATGGTTTGTCTGAAATGGTGATGAGACTGTGACATAGTGAGAAATTACTGTCGCCTGTAAGTAGGCTGAACAGGTTGTATCCAGCCAGCCTAAAAATAAATACACTATATTTGTTTGGTTACCACGACAAATCATAGTCAGTGGCGCACTGGGACTGATGAGTCTGATCTTAACAGTATGTCTAAACATGAAGATTTATGTAGACAACAAGGATCTCCTGAAGGAGATTTTGGTTACCCTGATAACACAGAGTCATAAAAGCCCCTTTCACACAGTGATACTGGTAAATATCCAGAAAATTACTGGATCGACTTTACCGGTAAATTCAAAAAAGCACTGTTCACACAGGCAAAGACATTGCGTAATTTTTCTGAAAAAGACCATTCACACATCCATTCCAAAATACAGGTAAATTCTGACATCATTAACTAGAAATGAGCTCTAAACGGCTGCGCTTGTACTTGTAAACATAGAAGTGTTCGGGCTTCTGTTAATGGTTTCACTTTTGTTGATGTGAATGCATCTGAATGTTCTGCTTGGCTGGAGTAGATGTCTCACGTCAGCGCGTTCTAAACGTGAATGCGCTCTTTCCGACAACTGTCTTTCTGCATTCACACAGCGCAGCATTCCGGCAAATTATTGGTAATGTTACAACTTCTCTTTCCAGAAAATTGCTGGAACGAATTTACTGGTATTTTCAAAAAGGGCTTGTTTACACATACAGATCTTTCCGGAAAATTTAAAGGTCTAATATAATAATAATAAAGGTCTGTATGTGTGAAAGAGGCTAAATCTGATACTTTTTGGTTACATTAAAGCTGTTGAATAGCCACTATTATGTGTTTTTGAAAATTACCTTCCATAAAGTGTGTAACACAGCGCTCTAAGTGAACGAAAACATCCAGCTGATGTTTAAATCTGAACATGCACCTTGCTTTAAAAAATGTTAATAAAAGATTAGACTTAAGAGTCATTTAAATGATTCATCGTTCGTCACGATTGTTTTCCTATTTGTATCGACGTCGACACAAAACAATACGAAATATGAAGTGCTGAATCCGGTAAAACGTGAACACGCCTTTCCCTTCAAACACTAACAGAGTGCGGGTGTGAGTGGGGCTTATCATGACTGAAGATAAGTGAACTTTAATAAGTGAACGATCTGGTGAATAATGCAATAATCTTCCCTGCAATAGGGAAATTTATCAGCCGTTTATTAAAGGAAGGATCAGAAAAGACTATTGATATGATTGATTAATTGATTGATTGATTAATTGATTGATTGAATAACCAGTCAGAGCACTCTCTTAAGCTGATGACCGAGCTGATTTGAGCCAACAAGCTCCAACATTAACCTGATAAGAGGCGTTGTGTGGCAGGCACTAATCCAAGTAGCAGGACCAACGATGGCCTGACAAAGCCCAACGACCAATCGTCCCATGTGTCCCGCCCTTAAAATATCTTAATATGTGTTCCGGCGATGAACAAAGGTCTTAGTGGGTTAGAACAATGTGAAGATGTGTCATTTATATTTTATTTTTTGGGAGAACAATAATTTTAATAATAATAATAATAATAATAATAATAATAATAATAATAATAATAATAATAATAATAATAATAATAATAATAATAGTGTAGGCTGCATCCAGGTGTGTGGTCTACAAACTTGCTTGTCAGATCATTGTTTTGTCTAATTGTTTTGCTTTGTTGCAAGTAAGAGTGTAATCAACTACATAGAGTGTAATGTACATCTAGCTGGTTGTTTTTGCAGAAACACAAGCTATTTGCACATTATCGCTTACTTAGAACATTAGTAGCATGTGACAGCTTCTTCCCAACATGTATGCAGTCATTTTAGAATGATGTTAGAACCATTTTAGCATTAATAGCATGCTGCTAATTGCTATACCATTATTACCATGTTTATTGGTACAATAATAACATGCTGATAACATGTTGCTAGCACTGCAAGCATTTTACTAGCATTAATCAAATCCTATAATGCTGCTAATATATTTACATTGCTAGCAGTTTTATCTCACGCTTTAACACATTGCTTGTATGTTTTAGCTCATTGCTACCATGTTATTAGGATATTTATAAAAAGACTAAAATGTCACAAACATGCTAATACAATGTTAATAGACGTGCTAACATGTATTTAACACATTGATAAGATCAATCATTGATGAACTCAACCTAAGCTAATATACTGTTCTTGGCATTTTTCCTAGCACAAATTGCACTTTCTGCTTGCAACACCTGCTTAACAGCTGACATAAAATAAAAGAACAGGCTTCATACAGCCAATACTTATCAGTTCAAATATGCCTTGATTGGGCCTGATACCAATATTTGAGATCAACTGAGGACATCCTTAAGCCTGATAAAAAACAGAAAGCTACATGGTCGGGTTGGTTTAAAAGTGCATCAAATATTCATCCATTCATTTTCTTTTGGCTTAGTCTCCATTTCAGAGTTCGCCACAGTGGAATGAACCGCCAACTATTCCAGAATATGTTTTACACAACAGACCAGCTGCAACCCAATACTGGGAAACACCCATACACTCATTCACACACACACACACACACACACACACACACACACACACACACACACACACACACACACACACACACACACACACACACACACACACACACTACAGACAATTTAGCTTACCCAATTCACTTTATAGGGGATTTGGACTGTGGGGAAAACCGGAGCACCCAGAGGAAACACATCCATACAGAAATGCCGGGACTCAAACCAGTGACCTTCTTACTGTGAGGCCACAGTGTTAACCACTGAGTCACTGTGCCGCCCCAGTGCATCAAATATGACATAAATTCAAAATCGGACCATTAATAAATACAATCGTTCAATAAATGTTGTTTAGACTGGCTGCATTCTGAGGCTTTCTGGATCTGGTTTGATTGATGAGGAGTTCTGGCCTAAAACTTGGCATCACCAGTTATTTTTCTTCTGCACTTGGCAATAGATTATTGAAAGCAGCACCAGGCTATAATTTCCAAATGTGGGAAAACACGCAGTCAGCAAATAGCTGTCTTTTTTGCAGCTGACCTGTAGCTTCACCCCATCTCAACGTCTAACAATGCTAGAATAACAACATGCAGGTTTTGTAACTTTGCTTTTTTTACACTTTGACACTTGAAACTGCTCAAGTATTTTGCATTCACATTCTCAAACAGACTCAAATGAAAGCTAGTTAAGCTCATTTAAAGGGTTTATGAGTTATTAAAGCCAACTTTTTTTTTCATAAAAATATGCATAAATGTACTGTGTGTCAACAAACTCGCTTCCAAACCACTTGAATATCTCTTTCCCTCTCTGAGAGACGGCCTGCCTGAATCTAATAAAGAGGCCTAATTCCAAACAGAAACACTGTTGTCACACAGCAAGAGTAAAAAAATCTTTACACATAATGACTGACAGTCAGTCCAATGCTTAGTATATACACTACAGGTCAAAAGTTTAGGGTCAGTTTTTTTTCCATGTTTGTTATTTATTTATTTTTTTAAAGAAAATAATTCTGTTCACTAAGGTGCCATTTATTAAACATAAAAAAATACTGTTAAAAAGTTAATTATTTGTTACATTTGTAAATAACTGCTTTCTTATTGCATGTAGTTTCAAATTAAATTATTACTCCAGTCATTATTGCTTTTATTACTATTACCCGAGTGGCAACATCCCACTCCCCCTCGTGAAACCAATATGGCAGTAACTGAAATTGAAATTCATCGACTCACCTTTATCATTTATAATTTTCTTTAGACCTGTAATGCACTCCAGAATCTGACAGATTGATTAGCTGTGGGCTATAAAAGAGTCATATGAAATATTGTCGTACAGTGTTAAGCCTGGATTTCATAAATAGCCTTGCATTTACTAACACAGACTATATTTGAAGCATTTGGAAGTAATTTGCGTTTTCCTCCTGTAGACAAACGTCATAAGAACAAAGCTTAGTGGCTTCATGTATTACAACAATGTTTTAAACAGACTAAACACTTTATTGATATAGTATACAACCAGCACAAGTGGTCAGAACACAAACGAGTTGCAGTTAATGAAGCATTAAGCGTTTCTTCCAAAGAAAAGTTGAAGAAAAATGCTAGCAGGCGTCTGTAGCTCCACTGACGGTGCTCTTCAGAAACCTATGGGTGACGTCACGGATACTACGCCCATATTTTTACAGTCTATGCTATTGCCATTAATAATAATAGTAGTAATAATAATAATAATAATAATAATAATAAATATTAGAGTGATTTCCTAAGGATAATGTGACTCTGAAGACTGGAGTAATGAAGCTGAAAATTCATCTTTAAAATCACTGAAATAAATTATTAAATTAAATTATAAACTACTTTTGAACACTTATTTTATAGTGCAATAACATTTCACAATTTCACAACTTGTACTGTATTTTTGATTAAACAAATGCTTATTTTAAAACATTTAAAAATCCTACTGACCCCGAATTTTTGATCGGTAGTGTACATTGACTGTTATTATAATACATACTGTTATTATAATGGGCAATTTTTTTCCATTAATGCTATTTTAGCTTAAAAGGCAGATGATGAATTGGGAATGTTTTAAATTGAAAAAAAATCTACTTATTGTAATATATTACAAAATGTATTATTCAAAATTTTCATCACATTTTAAACCAAGTGTTTTGAATCCTGCTTTCAATAGGAACTATTAAAAGTCCAATATATCAGATTTGCTATATATATTTATATTTTTCTATTGACATTATGAACATGTTTACTGTTACTTTTGAATAACTGGTAAATAAAAGTAATAACTTTAAAAGTTATTTGTTACTACAAAATGAAATACATGTCAACAATAAAATAAAGAATTGACCCAAAACTAGAGCTGGGTGATTAATCGAAAAGTAATCGAAATCGACATTCAGAACCTATAATCGATCTTATTTTTCCAGATCAATTTTTTCAATTACTTTCCCTACCATGTGTGGAGTCATGTGACTGTTGATTTAAGGCAATGTATGCTTTAATTTCAGTTGTTCAGCCTTGATGTAACCCTTCATTCAAAAATCTCTCACTTGTAGTGTAATATGAGAGCATATTTACTGTACAAAACCTTTCAGTGAACTATAAGGGCAAAAAATTAAATAAATAAATAAAATAATCATTTGTTAAACCATAATCGAGTTAAAATGTGCAATTAATCGAGATTTTGATTTTAGGCCAAATCGCTCTGCTCATCCCTACCCAAAACTAAACAAAACAAAACAAAAACAACAACATTTGAATGTACTGCCCCCAGACACATTATTATATTATATTATATTATATTATATTATATTATATTATATTATATTATATTATATTATATTATATTATATTATATTATATTATATTATATTATATTATATAAAGCATATATTCAATTATAAATACTGTTTTGCAATTATTAAAAAGCTCAGTTCTATTTAAATACATTTTAAAATGTAACTATTTATGTGATGGCAAAGCTGAGAAATCCTTTAAATATGCTTACATTAAATTTCACTATATTTACTGTGATCCCTCTCTAATTTGTTTGCAGGCTTTGGGAGGGACAGCAGGCTCCGGCCCCAAATGGGAGTTAAAGCGGCCTGGCAGTGGCCACAGAAGGCCTGATTGTCCAGATCGCCATGCGAGGAGAGGGGAGGAAACTCCCATGAATCTGATTGGCTGAAGCAGTTTCCCGCTTCTCAAGGGCTTCACAGATCCAGCACTTCACGCGTGTTTTGCAATGCTTCTCACCCTTTAACCTCCAAAATATGTCTGCTGTTATTAACATGGCCCATCTG
>NC_079442.1:22152362-22367362 GCF_903798145.1 Danio aesculapii | reverse complement strand
CCTGCTTGTCAAATTTACACTGTATTGTTCAAATCCATTTTTCAAAATAAAACCTTTCCATTTATTTACCCTGTCGTGTTAAAAGCAGCATGGGTTTGAGCAAATATTGTAGAGTTGCTGTAGTGTGTACATGTATATTTCAGCTGTAGAGCCCACTGTAAGATGTGTTTAAACTTGTTAAATAATCATGGTGAACAAATATAAATAAGCCTATATACATATATAATAAGGCTATAGTTAATCAGGAAGGTATATGAGGTGAAAAACCATAAGCTGACATGCTCTTGATTTGACATGCTCAAGATTTGCACTTATAATTGAGAGCAAAGTAAGCCACTTTTTTCATCATTTTTACCATTAGGGCTGGGAGAAATAGCAAAAAAATTAGCACAATATTTTTTTTTTCATATCAGTCTATATCGATAATTATCACAACAAATGTCAAATCTTTATATCTTTCATTTTTAAAGGATTTACGCAATGCCAATCCCTTTGTGCAGCTGATTTAACACATTTTGTAAAATGTTTTAGCTGTCTGACAATAAAAAATAAATAAATAAATAAATAAATAAAAGAACAATCTTAATTCAGCATTTTCTGTTCAAGTTTTCAAAAACCAAAGACATTACCCTACAAGTTATTGTATATTATTGATTAACATCAGAAAAAAAGTAAAACTGGTTTGGAACAAGAAAAGGTGAGTTTAATGTGACAGAATTTTCAGTTTTGGATGAACTGTCTTTTTAATGGCAAGTGTGGAAAATTTAGGGTGAAATATCCTTTAACATATTTTACTTGATTGCTTGATGATTACTTGATAATTGATGATTGTCATTACCACTTTAATCGATAGACCTTATTGATGACTGATTAAGCATGTACATTTAAAGATTAAGTTATGCTTTGTGCTGTGAGATGCGTCCATGCCTTACATAATCAAGTGTGTGCAGTTTACCTTACCTTATGGAGTCACCCTCTTACCTTATGGAGTCACCCTCTCTCATTTTAAAAATCACGCATCGCGGCGAGACGTACGGGGAGCCTCTCTATTCACACAACAATTTTATGAGTTCTCTCATCCTTCCGACCGAGTTTATTCTTCCGAGGTAATCTAAGAATACTTTCAGTGCTGCGAATAGTTTGTAAAGGCTGTCCTGGCTCATTCAAACCTCATGATTAAACTAAATAAACTGAAACCATGAAAACAGTTTCATTTATTGTTTTGGCGCTAAAGCACATACAGTACTATAGCAGACTTGAATTAAAAATAAGAATTAATTAATGATCCACTGTTGTTGTATCACTGACGTCTGTCATATATTTGCTGCATTTTTAATATGTCATTATTTTAAAGATTATGTCTCGAGCATCTGATTTCTTCTCGATGATGACGTCCTTTCATTTTCTCCATCTCACTTGTGGCGTGTTCAGACGAGGGACTGTTTAGTAACTAAACTGGCCACAATTTAATTTGCTTGCATCAAACTTAAAGGAAAATATCAATAAAAAAAAAATATATATATATAATATAATAAAATATATAAAGGCTAAACGTTTTTTACCGTTCTCTCCTGCAGCGCAGTGAAATTTAGATGGGATACAGCTGAAAATACTCATGTCACTATAGCATAATTGTTGTGACACTGTACAACAAATAATATTGTATGCTACTAAACTACAATTAATGCATAAATTAATAAATAATATAAATACTTTCTTTTAACTTCCGATCGCAGCAGTATTCCTTCTAGAAACAATCGCAGGAGAGATCAGAGTTTCTGGGTTTATGTCTCGATTATTCATAATTTTATTCAGAAATACATGAAGTTAATGCGACTGTTTATCTGCGAGAAGAATAGAGAAAACATTCTAGTAACATAAACAGTGTGTATATTATGTGAATGAAGTGCATCTTCTAGTTATATTGAAAATTAATTACTACATATAAAATAAATAATTATTACATATAAATAAAAATAATTAGACATCTGCGTGTATTTTACAAAAATTTAAATGTATGTTTTGCTTGTAGTTATGTGTATTTGAATGTCTGAAACTTAAAATGAATGTTTTTAGTTTGAAAACATAGATAAATTGTGATTTATGACAAGCCATCATTTGAATTTGAGCAGTTCTGACGTGTGATCTGAATGTTGTAATCACACTGGTGTGATCATGCGCTACAGGGTCCAGCCTAGGCTGATCAGTGAGATCATACGCGTGAAAGGGTTAACAATCATTCTTGTTTAATCTCAATAGCATCCAGTCCATATGAATCCTAACAACATTTTTTAATCCCATCATAACAATCATAAATGTCATTAGTTTAGTACTTTAACATACGCCGTAAAAAATGCTGAAATCCACACAATTGATTTGTTTTGAGACAACAGAAAGGAGGTTAAGTTTTTATAAATGAACATCAAACAAATAAGTTATATAAATAAGTTATCCACAAAAAAGTGTGTTGTTTCGGCTCATTTAAAATAAGTAGTTTGAACAAACAGCAAACGTCAATTTTTTAGTGTACTGTATAGGTCTTTCAGTTTAGAGCGTTTGGATGGTTAAAAAGAGGATATTAGACAGGATTCAACCTTTCCTATTCTGATTGATTTAGTCAGAAAGCGATACGCAAGGTTCAAAGGTGACATTCAGTCACCCAGTTGCACAAGTAAGCAAACAGTGCGCTATGGTGAAACAAGCACCGAATCTTGTGTAAACCATTATAGACGTATCTGCATGTGCGCTGAAAAAATAAGATGGAAAAGTGCAAGGGCTGCGGTTATGCTGGAGGGGATTTGATCTTGGTTAGACAGGGGTTTAACACTTCATTGGACTGTTCAAACAGAGATTAAAGTTGGCTTCTGCCAGCAATGGCAATATGAGAATCTTTTCACTTTGTGATGGCATTTCGTTCGGAGACCCGATCAGCTCTGCCGTTCCTATTTCACAAGGGCAGTGGAAAAGTCTGGGTCAGCAGAGCAAGCTGGAGGGGGGACGGAGCTACATTCTGCCAAAGGAAGACTCTGTGCGCATGTGTGTGTGAGGAGAACTGAGCTTTATGATACTGATACTAAACAAGAAGCAAAGAGATCACGCTTTTAACACCTGTGGAAAACTAAGGTCAATTGAGTTTGTGCAGAGAGCGCTTGCAAACCTGTTTGTGTTGCAAAGGGCTTTCAACGTCTAGACGTTTTTCATTGAGAGCCAAAAGCTGGCGCATTGCAGTTCTGTAACCTTCATACTCTGCTCTGATATACTGTATGGAGTCTGACACTTAAGCTTTAGTTAAACATCTATGAATGTCCTTGGTATTTTTCAACTGTGAATGTCCTTACGCTATTGTACAAAAGATCAGGGTCTGTATGTTTTTTTTTTTTTTTTAGGGTGCATTAATTCAGTCAATGAATGAGATTAAAATTAATGGCTTTTCTTAAAAAAATTGATTCATCAAAGAAAGCTGTGAACATATCAATGTCCAGCCATGTATCAGTATGATAACGCATAAACGCACACAGCAAGACTGGTGACAGCGTGGTTTGATGAACATGAAACTGAAGTTGAATATCTTCAATGGCCTGCACAGTCATCAGAGCTACATATTATTGGGCCACTTTGGGGCATTTTGGAAGAGAGAGCGAGGAAACCTTCTCCTCCACCAGCATCATGTAGTGACCTGGCCAATATTCTGCAAGAAGAATGGCTCAAAATTTCTCTGTCCACTGTGCAGGACTTTTATTTGCCATTCCCGAGATGAACTGATGCTGTATTAACCACAAAAGGAGGCCCTACGCCACGCTATTAAAGTTGTTGTGGTCTAAAAGCACATATATGGCACATTTTTAGATCTTTGAAAACTAAACATGAACTTGTATTTTAAATAAGTGATTTTTGTATTGCAGTATATCAGATTTCTAGGTGTGGAGACGTGCAATCAGCTGTGCTGCTTTCACTTTTGGCTCGTAAGTTTAAACTTTGGACTATAAAAAAGTACTTTTGTTTTCAGCATGTTTTTATTGTGAATGTATTGTATTATTTCAAATAAACGAGAAGAGAGTCGTTTCCTGCTGAAGTTATGAAGAAATTAGATAAACGTTCTTTCTGCTTGCAGCATTGCAGTTTTGGGTTTCTGAAAAGCAAGTGATTAAACGCAGCCTTGTTTTGATCCACAAGCATATGTACATATAGCAAGCTAATATTAAATTCCAGAGATGTTGACCTTGTTTCTTTTTATTTATTTTCACTGTACTGCATTTTTCAAAAGGCAACGATACACTTAAAGTCGAAAGTTAGCTGGAGGTTTTATTTTTCGCACTGACAACTCATACCTGCTTACAATAGAGACACAAATGCACGTATCCAATTCATTCCACATATAAATAATAACTGTGTGACATTGGAAGAAAAACTGAATTTCTGTTGATAATGATAATCGATTGGGCAATATGGCCAAAAACATCACAATAACATATTCATATAAGTCAATCAATATCAAGATAAAAGTAAAATATTTTCTCTCTTTTTGTTGAAAAATTCAGTTTAAAGACAGATTTGGCTATAAGATAACTGGCTTCTTGGCACATTTGTCATTTTATGTTTTTTTCCTATAAACATCATGGTTTCCGCAACATTCATTTTTCCATGGTGGGGCGCCACGCCAAAATGTGAATTATAACAGCACAAACTTTTCTGTAACCGTAGTAGTGCTGTGCGTCATTTGTTTAACCCTTTAAGGTTACGTGCTGACTGACTGACTGACAGGTGCGTGATGCGTGAGACCCAGCAAACACCATGTATAGCCGTTTCACTTTACTTCAGGATGCATTAATATCGCTCTGTAGGTCTATTGGACACATTCATAAATATTCCTAGCAACTCTAATAAATGCTGGAGACATACTCGTTACATAAACGCACTTCAGCAGCGTTTATTTGAGAACGCACAAAAAGATCTGCACGCTCTTGAAGCGGCTTATATTTGAGGGGGCGTGCAAGAAGTTTTTGTGCACGAGCAGAGGAAATCGGCGAGCAAGCAAAGAGATTCGCATGCTGTAAGCTATTACATAAATGCAATCTCGACTTCTAATACTGCGCCCAGGACATTTGTCATTGAAATAACGCCACAAGTAGTTGGTAGATCTATGTAAAATAAAAGGCCTGCCACCACAGCTGGAAACAATTCTAGAGGAAACACTGAACATTATACAACATTTTATTGGAACTCTGTTATTGTTTTATCATTAAGTAAATTTACATTAAGATAAATTCATTTTGCTTCAGTATGTACCACTAAAAAGCATAAGCACTAGACAATTTACTGAATATATATTAATCTACAAACTACCGATTTTGGTTAATTTTGACAAACGACAAACGCCGCTTGTTAACCGAATATTAACGGTTAACTGGTCAGATTAATATTAAATTATTATTTAATAAAATAAATAATTGACGTGTCTATTTTGTGTCTGACACATTAAATATTGCATTTTAAAATACTGATTTATTTTAACATGTGAACAACAGCATACAGAACATCAGAACAACAGAACATCTTCAAGCACCTGCAGCGTTTCCAACAGCATAGAAAAACCGAATAAACTAAATAAAAAGAATAAAATAAATAGTCCTGCCCTAGAAATTTTTCACCTAAATGACTAGTTTAGATTACAAAATGAAAACACTGACTGAATATTTTTAAGAACCGGCATATGCTGTTTGTCCTATCTTATGTTTTTTTTTCGTCAAATAAAAATAGCAGGCTACCCCAAATCCATCGCTTCACAGAAAATATGCATAAGCAATGGATACCCCTCCACTGCTTTCAAGTGATTGAAGAATGAAAAATATGTGACAGACGTAACACGCTTCTTCCGCTCAGAGTTTCCTTTTTTCAACTGCGAGCATACAGTGTACAGTGACACAAACGTGGGGCACGCAGAGCGCTGCAAAAAGGCTCACGGCCATTAGTAAACCAAATGCCCTTCTCAACGCAAAAAACATGTTCGCTGTGACCGGCCCCTGATGCAGCCAAACTTAAAGAATACATATAATAAATTTTTTTAATAATTTAATTTATACCATTAATCGATTAAAAACTCACCCTCCCAGTTAATGGTTAATAGGTTATTATGAGCATCCCTACTACAAACATATGATTACAGCAAAATGCAACAACAGCCATTCTGTGCATGTCGATAATGAGTCTACATGGTCTGCATGTCTCTGTTTAAACACACATGACATTCTGGATGTTTACAGCATCTGCCATGTCAATACTAGAGAACATGAATCTTATCGTTAAAGCTGCTCTTGACTATGAAAAAACTACAATCTGAATGCAAATTTAAACAAATTTCATGACAAAAAAAAATACATATTGTAAATACATTATGACCCTCAAATATTACCTCTGAATAAAATGTCACGTTAATAGTGTTCTTTTTAACCAATGCTTTATTGGGTTGAGTTCTTTTGAGAAGCAAAAATAAATAAAGCAAATCCCTTGTAACATTTTCAGATGATTCAAGATTTATTTGTTGATCAAATAATAAGTTTGAAGATAAATTGTATTGAATAATGAAACAGAATTAAGAAAGAAAATATTTAAGACAAAAATTGATTCCACGTGACTCGAAATTGAAGTTAGTAATGAAACCACAGTGTTAGCTATCAAACAAACTATGAATAAAAGGATTTGCTTAAAAATTTATATTATGATAAACTACTGATCCATATCATGCAGCCCTACTTGAGTTTAAAATGTATTCGTTAAAATGTTCAGAAAACTCTGAGAAAATGTCTAAGCAAATTCATAGGTTATTTGCTCATTTACATGTCACATGGTATATTTTTCATGCTATTAATTAGGCTGCACGATGTTGGAAAAATCGAACATTGCCATATTTTTTTATTCTGCGAGATACATTGCGATATGCATAGAATTTCACTACATGAGTTGAATAAATACTTTATAATCTTAGACTGACAGACACAATTTGGTAGGGGAGCACGTGTGCTTAAAACATAAAGAACAATCTACAAACGTAGATTAATTCAAGAAAAAGATACTAATTAATTCAACAGTGTTTCCAATGAGTCAAACTGCATTCAGGTGTACAGTAATTGAATAATCAAATATAATTACATCATTTTATAAATAATTCAATTGTTATTAATTTGTCAATTAAGTTAAAAACGGTACAATTTCTAAGGTCTGAACACTTTTAAAACCCTCACGCAAATCACAGGTCACAAAAAACGCTTGCAAAATGATAAATTATAATCCAGACTCAACATTGCGTATGCTTGCGATGTGACTATCATGAATGATCACATTGCAATATCGATGCTGAAACGATATATTGTGCAGCCTTACTATTAATGTAATGATATGCAGACATTTTAAGTGGAATTTCATAAGTGTCCAAATTAGGGATGCTCCAATCATTCGGCCGAAGATCGTTATCGGCCGATAATCACATTTTACGACTCAATCGATACTCGCTGATCTGGCCGATCTCACTATCCGATCTCATGAACTGATCACAAGGGTTTGTTTCCGAGGCTATACATCCACAGCGCTAGAACATGTGAGCAATGTTTCTAAACTGCATTGTCAGTCATATTTCTTACGATTTCTTTTATTTTTTTCATAAAGTGGCCATTACATGTATGCAACATCCTTAATTTATTCTCTTAGGTAAGGTGAGATCTCATACATAGAGGGAAAATATGCTTATGCAATGGCAAAGTTATAAAAAGCTTGAAGCATCAGAATTGGTACTTGGTATCTGCTGATCACAATGAAGAGGAATTGGTACTCAGAATTGACTGCAAAAATCCTGATCAGAACATCTCGGTGTCCAAATCTTAAAATAACATTCGAACCATATGGTAACCTGCGTCTCAATCTCCTTCTGTGTGCATTCACTCAAGACAAAATGTTCCTGCAAGCCTGCAATTACCATCTCCACACAGAAAACATTTCATTACACATTAAGCAGGAACAAGTCATTTAATATACTGTTGGATAGCCGCCGTTTTAAAATGAATAATGAGTTGAAATCAATAACAAATTTCAGGGTCAATAGCGGCGCAACATTTTTGCAATTAGCAAAGGAGAATCTGCTACCGACTCTCCAGGAAAAAACAACAACATATTTCTCTGTGTCTGTCTGAACAGCTCCTCGGCATTGAGCAAGCTTTTGAGTGGCAAACAGCTGATCAAAAATGTACAGTTTAACTTGAGCTGTTCTGTACATGTCAGGCCTTGAGCTAGAAACCTGTACAACTTGAACACTTTTGAAGCATTCGATGAAACATGCCAGAAACAGCTTAAAACAAACGAGCTGCTACTACAAACAGCACTAGAAGGCATAGTGGTAATTTCTGGCCAAATCGTTTAATAGATTTTACAGTTATGTGCACAAATCATCTTAAGACATCTCTCTTTAGAACAAGCTGCCTGTGTGCTTCATTCACAGACTCATTTCACGCAGAAACTCATGACCTTTATGGTTAAGCATGTATGAAAAAATGAGGAATTTTTATCGCAGTCCTTTACATCTCTTTGTTGAGGATTTTGAAGAATCGCACATGTATTGTCATGGCTGCTTGGAAATGCACAATGCAGGGCATATTAAATTCAGTGAGTCATTTTAGTGTCATTTTGTCTGAAAATGGGATTGAGGTTGTTAGGATAATTTCAAAGATTTCTTGAATTTTTAAGCGTCTTTTTTTCATGAGTATTGAACGCGCCTGAAAGTTTTCAGAGCAAGATTGTTCTTGGGTAACCAGATTGATTTGACAATTTAGGTCAACAAGAAACTTGAGCCTGCGTGTGTTTTAATATGCTTCATTCTTCAAGACAAACCATGTGCAAATTCATCAGTTAACATCAATGCTAAGCTTTTTCTCCTGCAGCGTTCCAAACACTTATCCTTCATTCATTTTTTGTCAACACTCCTATTACTAACACTTTCTATTATGTGCATATAACACACACACACACACACACACACACACACACACACACACACACACACACACACACACAAATAAACACATTTTTAAATCAATTCTCTTTTGTGTTTCCTCTATTGTGTTAGCTATAAAAATGGCCTTGATCTAACATGGACAATCCCTTTTCTATGTTCTATTCTATTTGTTTTTATTTAAAAAATGCAAATGATTAAACAAATATAAATAAGCAACTCCATATAAATGTCAATCTTGCTGTGAAAATTAAGTTATGAAAATAGTGAAAACCTTTGTGTTTTTTTGTGTAGGATTGTATTTGACAGTACTATAAAAATGCTCAAAAATGTCAATGTTTTCAACCAATTATATTTGATTTGCCAAAGTCACACAAGTGGCAATTTCACATGTCACATCCATAACGGAGAAATGTCACATACATAATGAAGCTTTTCTCTCATACATGCAAAAAATGTCAAAAATAAAATCTATTATTTGTTCCACAAAGGGCCAACTCTTCCCCTTTTGATTGGCTTTATTATTATTATTATTATTATTATTATTATTATTATTATTGGGTGGTTTTGCAGTTTAATTCACAGAATTTCTACAAAGTATGTTGTATACTGTAAACTCGCAGACATTTTTGGTCAAATCCATAACGCAGTTTTATTTTTCTCATTTAAAATATAAAATATCTATGCATATTGATTTCTGGTGACGCAGTAGGTAGTGCTGTCGTCTCACAGCAAGAAGGTCACTGGTTCGAGCCTCGACTGGGTCAGTTGGCGTTTCTATGTGTAGTTTGCATGTTCTCCCTGCGTTTGCATGTTTCCTCCGGGTGCTCCGGTTTCCCCCACAAGTCCAAAGACATGCGGTACAGGTGAATTGGGTAGGCTAAATTGTCCATGGTGAGTGAGTGTGTATGGATGTTTCCCAGAGATGGGTTGCAGCTAGAAGGGCATCCGTTGCGTAAAACTTATGCTGGATAAATTGACGGTTCATTCTGCTGTAGTGACCCCAGATTAATAAAGGGCCCAAGCCGAAAAGAAAATGAATGAATGAATATATTTCTGATCCCATAATTAGGTTAGTTGTTTTGGAAATTATAAACAGATGTGTTAATATAATGTTAACATTTACTTTCTATGTGAATTTATGCATTGAGTTTTTCCTGCAAATGCCACATCCGTAACGCTGGATTTGGTCAAATTCATCAGTACAAAATAAAAATCAGGTCATTTTAAGATATGAAGAAATTATGTCTATCGGGAAAATATCAATTTGAGAAACCATTTCTGCAGCATAAAAGTAATTTTTATTATACTCAATATTTTTTTATTCAAAATAAATCTGTGAAAGTATGTGCGTAAAATCTTATATTGTTGTGATTACCGTCTTCTAGGCTAAAAGATGGAACAATTTTGAAAGATGTAATAAACACACAGTGACTGCTAGCCAGTTTTGATAAACACAACACAGCCAGGTTAGTTGTAACAGGGCGTTTCAAATAAGCCACACACTGTTGGACACCAATTAAACTAACAAAATATTTTTTTAATTTTGAGTGTAATGTTGAGAACTTAAAAATAAAATAAAAAATTATTTTACTAGAAAATATTTTTTAATTAAAAAAATAGTTTTATTGCTAATAATTCAATTAAATTAATTACAAAATAATGGATATGCAAATAATCCAAATGTGTTTATCCAATAGAACATGCTGTGCTATGTAGAATAAAAAAATAGTTTAGTACTCAGGAAATACAGTATTAATATTTAAAGTAAACTGAATTAAAAATATAATTATGTGAAATCTGTCCTTTTAATCATGCATTACAACTAACCTCTGTCTGTTACAACTTGCCCCACAGGTGGGGTAAATAATAACATTTTACATTTTTGGCAATACTGCACAGAAACCATAGGTCCGGTGATCATACAACCCATGCTCATTTGTAGGAGAGGCTTGTGTGTTGTTGGTAAAAAAAAAGGTTTCTCTAACCCCGTTACTTTGTTCGTTATTTGGCTAAAACCAAAACGTGTTATTTTGTGGCCGCTCTCCTCTATGTGAATCAATGTGTTGAATTTTTACTGTAAATCCATACGGTCACATCCATAACGCTGGAATTGCTTAAATTCACCCGTCCAAAATGAGAATCAGGTCATTTTAAGACGAAGAAACTATTTCCATAGGGAAGATATTGATCTGATTATTACACTTTTAGAAATTTGAGTTTTAAGCGACAAATCAATTTCAATAATATGAAATATTAAAATATTAAATGAACTGTAATTTACTAAAATGTATGTCAAAATACACATACAATTAAATGTTTACCTTATTTTTCTTGTTATCAAAGAGCTCGGTATTTTCCACAGCTTATTAAACAAAAACCAAACACACATACACAGATTTACACCCCAAGTGTGCAGAGATGTGTCAAACCTGCAGAAAACACCTGCATGACAGAAACCCTGTGCACAAATCCAGCTGCCACACAGATTCATAACAGGAATAAACAGCAAATGTGTCCATTAATTCCCGCTCTGTTTAACTTGCTACCCTAGCCTTGGTTTAACGAGGGTAATAAATATTTTCAAACACTTTTCGCAGCCGATAAGCCATCTGAGGCCCCTTATAAACACACTGGGGACCAGCGTAAACTACATTTCTGCCTTATTTCCACTTACCTAGAGCAAAGTTTAGACGACAAAACAGCACAAAATGACCACGAACAAGACCACCAATTATCAAAAGACTTTTAAAGTGCACATGAAGCACGGAAAAAGTGCAAGATTTCGCAAATTGTTGACCGCCCCGTGCTCCATGAGAGCTCTGCACACCCCTTTAAACCAACGTGAAGCCCAACTAAAACACCCAAACAGAGATTTATGAATGCAAACCATACAAGCAGTTGATAAATCAGACGGATAAACTCACTCAGCCTCGGAGAAGTTGTCCTTGCGCAAAATCTGTGACGAGTTTTCACTTTTTCAGCAGTTGCTTCATCCGGATCAACAGACGTGCGAGTCGTGGGTCTCTCGATATTCTCCCCCTTTAAAAACGGTGTAAAAACGTGGTCAGTTGACTCTCCACAGATCACCCGAACATTTTGTTCAGCAAAAACTGCGGAAAGCGTCGCGAGGTTTTCAGGTTGAACGCGCGGAAAAGTGTTGACAGGGATTTGTCAAGAGGGAGCGGGGGGCACAGCGCGGATCCTGAAGGGTCTCACGTTGACTGCGTAGTGTATTTCAAGTCCACAGATTCACAGTTCGCTGGACTCGGGTAGTGTCACTGGCTCGCGCCCCCTGTCGACAGATATTCGAGTCCTGGCGTGAGCTGGGAAACGTAACGGTCCCCCACGAGCGCGTTTTACATCCAAAACACCAGGCACGTGCAGAGGAGGGGTCTTTGGGGGTCTCCTGCTCGAGCAAACACAGTGGCTGATGTAAATTCATTCAGTCGTCTTTTTAGTGTGGAGGTGAGTGGCGATGAACAAAAGACTAAACTACCCTTGCTCAGATTTACAGCAATTGTCCAAACGACCTAAGGCAAATATTGTCAGTTTGTCTTAACGTCCATGACTCACGAGCATCCATGTAAAGTTAGCTAAAGTTTAGCCAAGGCAATATATAAGCTATAGGGCATACAAGATAACTTAACAGAGAAACGACAGGTGAATAGTGCAAATATGTCCCACTTTTTTGTGCAGTCATTTATTCTAAAAAAATAAGGTTACTTGAAACAAGAAGCAAAAATAAATAAATAAATAATAATAATAATAATAATAATAAATAAATGCACTTTGCCTGTTCTTGTGATAAAATGGTGAATTTTAATAATCATGCATGGTCCCTAAGTTAGGTTTTTTCTTAACTGATTATTTTGTAGACATCTGTTGAAGTATTAATTAAAATAAAAGTCAGACTTGAGTTAAAGGGGTTAGTTTTTCCCCCAGAATATTTAATTCTGTCATTATTTACGCAATTTATCCACCTTGTGAAATGGGTGGTTCTTCTCAAAACGTGGACTTTTTGCAGTTTTGTTTTACTCTTTCTATTTAATTATGAGGTTTAAATACATACTGCATTTTAAGCACTATTTTGCTGAATTAGCTTGTCGGCTGGTCAAACTTTTTGAGGTACCAAAAAAATTTTCAAAAGATTTAGATTAAAGAAATATGAAGAGGCTACTTATTTTAGGCTACTTATGATATATTAGGGGGGAAATAGCTAGCCGTCTGTTTAAGTTTTAAATTTAAAGCTGTTGCCTGTTGTCGGCGACGCAGTGGCGCGGTAGTGTTGTCGCCTCACAGTAAGAAGGTCACTCGGCCATTTAAATAATAAAAAACATTTGAAATTCATGAATAACAATAGCCTAATAAGTATTAACATGGGCCACTTTTGATGCTTCACAATTTTTTCTTTCAAGAATTCAATTCAATTCAATTCACCTTTATTTGTATAGCACTTTTACAATGTAGATTGTGTCAAAGCAGCTTCAAATAGAAGATTATAGTAAATTAAAAACAGTGTTAGTTCAGTTTTCAGAGTTTAAGTTCAGTACAGTTTAGCTCAGTTCAGTGTGGTTTAATATTCACTACTGAGAGTCCAAACACCGAAGAGCAAATCCATCGGTGCGCAGCTCTACAGGTCCCGAACCATGCAAGCCAGTGGCGACAGCAGTGAGGAAAAAACTTCACCAATTGGCAAAAGTGAAGAATTAAAAAACGTTGAGAAAAAACAGGCTCTGTTGGGCACAACCAATGTAATATAATTTTTGGTTTCTGTAACATTCCTAGAATGTTCTCTGTTGCTGGATTATTCTTTGCACAAAAATAATTCCTCTAGGTTATAGAACATCCCTAGATTTGTTTTGGAAAGGTTTGTTTTAGTTGTCAGATGTCCGAAAAAAAAAGTCAGATTGTTCTCATTTGGTTTCTAAAATATACACAAATGGAAACCATGTTTGAATATTAGAGTATTGTTCTGTTTGCTGGGAAAGCTGTCACTGCATTTAAGAAATAGACAAAATATCAACCTTATTAATGTTTGGCCAAAAAAATGCCATTGGTCAAATACAACTATAATAATAGTTTGTAAAACATGAAAAAATTAAAACAAGAATCATTCATTCATTCATTTTCCTTCAGCTTAGTCTCTATTTCAGAGGTTGCCACAGCCGAAGAAATCGCCAACTATTCCAGCATATGTTTTACGCAGTGTATGCCCTTCCAGCCACAACCCAGTACTGGGAAACACCCATGCAATCTTATTTACACACACACACACTCATACACAATATGCACAATCTTAGTTTATTCAATTCACCTGTACCCCATGTATTTGGACCCCATCCCCCAACCCCCCCCCACTTAGCGTGATCTCCGTGCACCCCCCCCACTTAACGTGATCCCCCCCAACCAAATAGGTGTGATATCTGCGAGCATCACCCTCCCCCCACTGCGTGATTAAAGTGCCCGTCACCCCCTCCCCCACCACACAGCATGATTTTCGCGACCGTAACCCCCCCTCTACACACTTAGCGAGAGTCCCGCGACCATGTAGCGTGAACAAGCAACTGCCCATTTAAGAGTCTGTGCACGGCCCTGATGCAACACATTATGAACAATCTTGTAATTTGCATAATCCCTTCCTAACTATGGATGCAAGCAGAGAACACAGCGCCATCTGCTGAGCTCAGAATCCATTCGAGAGAATATCAATGCATTTTAAAAATCTCAGTATAGTCGCAGAAACAATTTCTCAAACTATTTTTCGCCACAACTCTTTACCACTTAGCGTGATACCCCCCCCCCCTCCTCCTCCCCCCAAGTAGGCGTGATATCTGCGAACCAGCAACCTGATTGCTGGGAGGCAACAGTGATAACCACCAAGCCACCAAGCCACCGTGCCGGCCAAAACAAGAATCATCTGATATTAAAAGATGTTTTTTTAAATTATCCTTTAAACTTCTAGATTTGACCTACTTGCCGGCAAGTTTTACATAATTCAAATTTATCAATGCTATATGATCACCTTTAATCTATATATTTTAATAAATATTTTTATATAAATAATAAATATTTGAAGTTAATAATTTTTTCGAATATTTAATAATAAATATTTTATATTTAAAGGGCACCTATGGTGAAAATCATCTTTATGAAGCTGTTTGGACAGAACTGTGTGTGGGTATAGCGTGTCCACAGTCATATCAGAGTATAATAAAGACAATAAGTCTCTTTTTTAAATTTCCTGACATTAAAATAGGATCCAAATCTCTCCCATTTTGAGGCTCATTGCAACGTGACATAGGAGTACGCTTTCCCTGCCCACCAATTTGACTGACAGTGCATGAACTTTGTAATGGCATTGTGTGTGACTCATTGTTGCAACTCCACAACAAATACATCAAATAATCATTGGGAAAGTTCTTGCTGTAGTATTTCTCACAAACGTTACGTGAAATCTGCTTCCTTCATGTCTGTCACTGTGCTGTTTATATGATGCAGCCGAGGCGGAGATTGAGGCACACTCTGCCAGGCATGTGGGAATGGTGGGTGGGGAGAACTAGCATTAAAGGCACAAGCAACAAAAACAGCTACATTGTGTTCAGAGCAGAACATCCAATATTCTGAGAGGTATAAAAAATATGATGGGTGTTTTGAGTTGAAATTTTACAGACACATTCTGGAGACACAAAAGGCTTATCTTAAACCTTGAAAAAGGGGTAAAATAGGTGCCTTTTAAGCCAAAATAATATATTTTTTTTTTCTTCTTTTTTTTCATTCAATTATGTTGAATGATGATTGTTTTTGTTGTTTTTTGTTGGTGTTTTTGTTGTTGTTTTGTTTTGTTAAGTAGGTTTCCTCCCGGTGCTCCGGTTTCCCCCAGAGTCCAAAAACATGCGGTACAGTTGAATTTGGTAGGCTAAATTGTCCGTAGTGTATGAGTGTGAATGAGTGTGTGTGGATGTTTCCCAGAGATGGGTTGCGGCTGGAAGGGCATCCACTGCGTAAAACAAATGCTAGATAAGTTGGCGGTTCATTCTGCTGTGGCGACCCCAGATTAATAAAGGGACTAAGCTCACAAGAAAATGAATGAAATGAAAAAAATTTTGTGTGAAATCTTGTAAGTTTGAGAGTTATCAGTTCTTTGTCTCGAATTATTAAGAAAACAATGCAACTGCCAGCAAGAAAGTAATGACAGTAATTTAGCAGTGGGAAGAGCACACTATAATATTTGTGCAGGGCTGTGAATATTTACTTTTTCCTCTTTCTCTAGTTTGCCAGGGAAAGAACAGAATCCAAACCATCATAAATATTTGCCTGCACAGTTACCTCATCATAACATGAGGTCATAGTTTATCATGCCTTCAACATTTGCACTGAATTTGACTTGAATAGAGTTTAGTTTGACATCAAATAGGACACTTAAAAAACTGAAATGTTTGAATCAAGTTTGACATCCTCAGAGCTTCTCATAAACTTTCATTTTCTTTCACCATACAAGGTGAAATATTAAACAATCCACGAACTGCCCTTTCTACTAATGCCTGTCTGTTTAATATGAAGTAGATGAGTGCAACTTTTAATACGAAAGAAGTTGTATATTAAGCTTCAAACACAGGGGTCTCCTAAATATATATTATTTCAAAGATTTTTATATCAATCTTCGAAAAATACGCCATAACATGTGAGGTGTGACAGCCCTGTGGTGAATTTTGATCAGATTTTAGGAGAGGTCCACTGAAAGGGGCCCATTCTTTGCTCCCTATATAGTGCCTCAGTGAATGAGCGTAGAAAAAAAGAAACAGCAACTTCACATTAAACGAATGTGGCATGTGGACAAAGCTTTTGGATGAGATGCTGAATGTCCAGCTTCTCTCTTCTCAGAATAATTTAAACATCGCAGGTGGTTTCCTTGCCCTATTTGTTTCTCACTGATGTGCTTCACATGTCATTTTCACATCAGAGTCTTAAGACATTATGCATATATTGTAACTTTTTCAAGCACACTGTAATAACCATTGTTTTTGAGCTGGTTTTTCAGATGTTTATCTACCTTACATGTTTATCTGTAGAACAAATTTCGAACAGAGTATAGCATTGATGGAAATATCTTTAAAAACCTACTTTTTCTTGTGAAGCGTGGCCTTTTCTGCTTCCAAATAAAGCCTAATTCACTTTGTTGGTGTCAAACTAAGCTAATGTGTGTTTACCCCAGTGTCACTAGCTGGGCCTCAATTGGATTAGAAGGCTGTTGTGCTGCCTGTCGGCTTGTTGTATGCAGCACTGGTTTTAAGTTTGCCTGAGGCATTACGATAACAGCATTTGTATAAGTTGCGTGTAATTGAAATGACAGTAAATATCAGGTTATTGGACAGGAATAGAGGCAGAACGTGGCTTTCATCCACATTTAACAGATCACCTGTTTTTAGGTATCCAATATAACTCAAATGCACATTTTTTTGACCTAAAAATCTGTTATAAGACATTTTAGATGAGCTGATGTAAACTTAAATGGGCAATTAAAGGATTAGGACAACCACAATCTTTAATTATGTTATTTCTTACTCACCCACATGTCGATTTAATCCCCTAAAACCTTTGTTCATCTTTGAAACACAAAATAAGTTATTATTTTAGATGAAATCCGGGGAAGTCCCTCATACATGAAAGAAATGATCCAAAGATGATTGCTTGGATTTACAAAATTTTTTAACGTCAAGCAGTTGAAAACAATTTATTTGTTCTGAATTTAAACAAACAAATTAGGTTGAATGTTACTAAATTTAATTTGTTTGTTTAAATTCAATGCAGACATCATTTTTTTCAGGGTAGATGGCAAGGGTTTTGAGAAGTTAAAGGCGGACAAATTTGTATAAACCTTTTATTTTATTAGCACAAAATTGTTTTTGGAGCTTTGTATGACTGCAGTTTAACCACTAAAGGTCATTGGATTTGCTGACTATATTTTCTGACTATTTTTTTTTTAACTTTGAATGTCTTGGGATCATTGCTGTCTATGGAGGATGAAAGAACTCTGGGATTTCATCCAAAATATCTTAATTTGTGTTCTGAAGATAAATGAATGTCTCAGAGGTTTGAAACGACATGAAGGTGAGTCAGTATTAACAGTAGTGATTTAACGGATCACAAATCTCATGGTTCGGATCATGTTATGGCTTTTTAGTCACGAATCTGACCATTTTTTTTCAGATTAACCAAAATGGAAAGGAGACTTATGTAATTTGCTTTCAGTTTATTACAAAAACAGTAGTGCAAGAAACATTTGGTTTTAACAAACAGAACTTAGAACTTTTAATTTATTCAGAATAAAAATTTTTTATATTCAGTCCTGTGAAAAATTCACTGTTGTTACTACAGTTGCTGATAACACTAAATGTAAAAATCTAACATTATAGTTTGTACGACCCAAATTTATTTCTAGTTTCATTTTCAATAAATGATTCAGTTATTCACTCATAAAACTTTATGTTCCATTACTAGATATTTTTGATGGCTGGATGTCACCACCTACTGGTAAAATAATGCAATTGCTACCTACAACTTTCACTTTTGAGCGTATGATGGTGATTTTAATCTTTACCATAAACATCAGTGGTTTTGTCTAAACTATAAACTGTTATCCCAGTATTTCTGTGTTATTTGACTGTTTGTAACCTTATTGTTATGAAGCGGACAGGAGACAGAGGTAAGGAAACGTTAGGGTGTTTATTAAATGACAACAAGGAGCACATGAAGGATAGCCAGGAGGATCAGGAATGATGTTGGGGTCTTTTCCTCCGTGGCTGGGTAACAGGAATACACGAGGATGGACAGCACACACCAGATACAGCTGACAGAGGATGACACAGACTTGGAAGGACTGGAAGACAGGACGATTCGGGTGGACCAGGAAGACTAGGAGGAATACAAAGAGAACAGGTAAGTAAAGCGTTTGTTTTAGCTGAGGATGACTACGCTGAGTGGTCGCTCAGTTGTCCGCTTTCGTCGAGACGAGCCCGGACAATGAGCGACTGGAGTGCTGTGCTTTTATCTGGTGCTCGTGAATGTGATGCAGCTGTGTGCTCATTAGAAGTCAGGTGATGGTGATCTTCGTGAGTGGGGATCGTGAGAGCCTGACCAATCCGTGACAGTACCCCCCTCCCCAGGGCCCGCTCCTGAGGGCCGACACCTCCGACGCCGTGGTGGTCTCCCTCTGCCTCTAGGCGCTGGGAACTCAGGGTGGCTCTCATGAAACTCCACCATGAGACTAGGATCGAGAATATCAGCTCTGGGAACCCATGTCCTTTCTTCGGGGCCGTACCCTTCCCAGTCCACCAGGTACTCCAACTGGCCACCACGACGTCGGGAACGCAAGATCTCCTTCACTGCGTAGACGGCTCCTTCTTCTAGGAGCAGTGGAGGAGGGGGTTCCTCTTCGTGGTCAGGCTCTGTGGAGGGAAGAACAGGATCGTGATAGGGTTTCAGGAGTGATACGTGGAATGTAGGGTGAATACGGTAGTGAGAGGGTAATTGTAGTTTGTAGGTGACGGGGTTAACCTGTTCCACGATGGTGAAGGGACCAACAAATCGGGGACTTAACTTGCGAGAGGGCAGTCGCATGCGTATGTCCCGGGTGGATAGCCACACCTTTTGTCCGGGTGTGTATCTGGGTTCTTCAGACCTTCTTCTATCGGCGGTTACCTTGCTTCGACGGACTGCCCTCTGCAGATGTTGATGAGCCTCGTCCCAGACTCTCTCGCTCTCCCGGAACCAGTGATCCACTGCGGGGACATCAGATGGTTCGCCATCCCAGGGAAAGAGCGGTGGTTGGAAGCCCAGGACGCACTGGAATGGCGTGAGTCCGGTGGAGGGTTGCCGCAGTGAATTTTGGGCATATTCTGCCCAGCCCAAATACTGGCTCCAGGAGCTCTGGTGACCACTGCAGAAGGTCCTCAGGAACCGTCCCACCTCCTGAATCTTCCTCTCTGTCTGCCCGTTGGTTTGGGGATGATATCCAGAAGAGAGGCTGACGGCCACACCTAGGAGCTTGAAGAAGGCTTTCCATAGACGTGAGATGAACTGTGGACCTCTGTCCGACACAATATCTTCTGGAATACCAATGACCTGAAGACTTGATTAAAGATATTGTCGGCTGTTTCAAAGGCTGTGGGAAGACCTTTCAGAGGGATTAGTTTGACAAACTTTGAGAATCTATCTACGATGACTAGAATACAGGTATTACCTTCTGACGAGGGGAGGTCAGTGATAAAGTCCACTCCTAGGTGTGACCAGGGACGGTTCGGAATCGGCAAGGGATGGAGCTTTCCAGCGGGTAGATGACGTGGGCTCTTGGATTGGGCACAGTCCTTACAGCCCTGAACATATTGCCTCACATCCCTTGCCATGTTTGGCCACCAGAATCGTTGGGATACTAGCGAGAGAGTATTGTTGATCCCTGGATGTCCAGTGCCTAGCGAGGTATGTAAGGAGTGGATCAGATCTACCCGGTGTTCAGGTGGTATGAACTGCCGATGAGGAGGGCATCCCGGCGGAGCAGGGGCTTCCGGAGTGGCAACGACTGGAGGAGCGTTCCAGGTGATCGGACAAATGGAGATGTGTTCGGGAAGAATCTTCGTTGGGAGTTCTTCATGATCGTGATGCTCGTGTAAACGAGAGAGAGCGTCTGCTCTTAGATTCTTGGGTCCTGGACGATAGGAAATGGAGAAATCAAAACGTGAGAAGAAAAGTGACCATCTGGCTTGACGTGGACATAGTCTCTTGGCCTCTTTGATATATTGGAGGTTTTTGTGATCTGTGATCACCTGGAACGGATGTTTGGCTCCCTCCAACCAGTGACGCCACTCCTCCAAGGCTAGCTTGATTGCTAGAAGCTCCCTGTCTCCTATGCTGTAATTCTGCTCCGCCGGGCTCAACTTCCGAGAGAAATAGGCACAGGGATGCAGTCGGGGCGGTGTATCATGATGTTGGGATAATACTGCCCCGACGCCGGTGGTGGATGCGTCCACTTCCACCACGAAAGGAAGATTTGGGTCAGGATGAGTCAGGAGTGGGGCCCTTGTGAACTCCTTCTTAAGAAGGCGGAAGGCTGCGGCTGCTTCTTTGGTCCACTCCAGTCCTTTGGGTTTACCCTTGAGGAGATTAGTGAGAGGTGATGTAATCCTGCTGTAGTCCTTGATAAACCGTCTATAAAAGTTAGCAAACCCAAGAAACCTCTGGAGCTCCTTAATGGAAGTGGGTTCCGACCAGGATAGAACAGCCTCAATTTTCTTCCCATCCATACGTATACCGGTTTGGTCAATGATGTATCCCAAGAAATGAATCGACTTCTGGTGGAATGAGCATTTCTCCGCTTTGAGGTAGAGGTGATGTTCTCTCAATGTGTGTAGGACCTCCGCAACGTGTTGGCGATGTTCGGCCTCACTCCGGGAGTAAATGAGGATGTCATCTATGTACACTATTACAAAGTGGTGAAGAAACTCCCGGAGGACTTCATGAATGAAGTTTTGGAATACGGAGGGGGCGTTGACCAGACCGTAAGGCATGACCTCATATTCATAGTGGCCAGTAGGGGTCACGAATGCTGTCTTCCATTGGTCCCCCTCACGTATTCTTATCAGATTATACGCGCTGCGGAGGTCCAATTTAGTGAAGACTTTAGCTTCTCGGAGCTGTTCCAAAGCGGCTGGTACCAGAGGAAGGGGATATCGGTATTTTACTGTACCGTTATTTAGGACCCTGTAGTCGATGCATGGACGCAGCCCTCCGTCCTTCTTGGCCACAAAGAAGAAGCTTGAGGCGGCTGGTGATTTTGAGTGACGTATGTACCCCTGACTCAGAGCCTCCCTTATGTAATCTTCCATTGCCTGATTCTCTGGAAGCGAGAGCGGGTAGATCCTACCTCTTGGCAACTGGGCATCTGGAACTAGGTCGATCGCGCAGTCCCATGGCCGATGCGGCGGTAGCTGGGAAGCTCTCTTGGGGCAGAAGACATCATGAAAGGAGCTGTACTCCTTAGGAATGTGGATAGACTGCTTCTCAGGAGGACTCTCGACCGATGTTGTAAACAAAGAAATGGGGTTCCGACCTTGAAGAGGGAGATTTGGAAAACAGGTAGGTGTACATCCAGATCCCCATTTCTTTATCTCTCCTGTGCCCCAAGAGATGATGGGATCGTGCTTCACCAGCCACGGGCGCCCTAGAATGATGTCCATATTTGCACCCTCCAGAACCAGAAATTGAATCCTCTCTTGATGTAACAACCCCACTTGAAGAAGGATGTCTTCGCATTGTCGATGGATACGGGTCGAAGATCGAGTGCACTGGGTTATCGGTTGTATCTGGTATATATGCGAGGACGCCTCAGTACGTAGGTGGAGTTGACGACAGAGGGATTGGGAGATGAAGTTCCCTGCTGACCCGGAGTCGATGAGGGCTGTGACAAGGAGAGAAATAGAGGCAACTAGTTATTGTACGGTGGTAGTAAGTGGTTTACATTGTTCAATATTCGTACTGAATACACTCACTGAAGTCCGAATGGGACGAAGGGGACACTCCATACGGGTGTGTCCACTGACACCGCAGTATAGACACAGACCCCGGGTCAGCCTCCTCTGTCGTTCCGCTGATGTCAGTCTTCCAGACTCTATTATCATGGGTTCTGGTTCTGGAGAGGCTGTTGACTCAGGCGATTGGAGGAGTGCAGACGAGGGGGTGATGGTGTCCTGTTGATAGGAACGGAGACGATCGGAACATCGGAGAGAATGTTGGATGAATCTCTCCAGACCCATAGTATCATCTAATGTGGCCAGCTGGATTCGGAGAGTGGGTTCCAAGCCGAGCCGGTACGTGGTCAACAACGATCTCTCATTCCATCCACTTGCAGCTGCTAGAGTGCGAAACCGGAGAGCATATTCCTGTGTAGATAGAGTACCTTGCTTTAGATGATACAGCTGCTCTCCAGCGGCTACTTCCCCATCAGAACGTCCAAACACCTCTTTGAAATACTCCGTGAAGGTAGTGATGGAATTCATGACCGGCCCGGCTTGGTTCCAGATCGTCTCAGCCCATTTAAGTGCAGGCCCAGAGAGTAGTGATACGATGTAGGCGATCTTTGACTTATCTGTGGGATATAGAGAAGGTTGCATTTCGAATATGAGGGAACATTGTAACAGAAAACCATTGCACTCCCCCGCTCCGCCTGAGTAGGGCGCTGGTCGGGCCATGGGACTGGAAGGAAGGGCCGAAGAAGAAACTGTGGAGGCGGAAGTGCTCGGTGCTGGTGGTGCGTTGGAAAGTGGAGCTGGTGGCTGTAGAATCCGCTTCAACTGGTCCACCAGCTCTTGAAAGTGATCGGGGGTGCTCATGTTGTCGTCGTTATGGGTCCGGGCTTCTGTTATGAAGCGGACAGGAGACAGAGGTAAGGAAACGTTAGGGTGTTTATTAAATGACAACAAGGAGCACATGAAGGATAGCCAGGAGGATCAGGAATGATGTTGGGGTCTTTTCCTCCGTGGCTGGGTAACAGGAATACACGAGGATGGACAGCACACACCAGATACAGCTGACAGAGGATGACACAGACTTGGAAGGACTGGAAGACAGGACGATTCGGGTGGACCAGGAAGACTAGGAGGAATACAAAGAGAACAGGTAAGTAAAGCGTTTGTTTTAGCTGAGGATGACTACGCTGAGTGGTCGCTCAGTTGTCCGCTTTCGTCGAGACGAGCCCGGACAATGAGCGACTGGAGTGCTGTGCTTTTATCTGGTGCTCGTGAATGTGATGCAGCTGTGTGCTCATTAGAAGTCAGGTGATGGTGATCTTCGTGAGTGGGGATCGTGAGAGCCTGACCAATCCGTGACACTTATAACTAACTCAAAAGACTAAAGACTCAATCTCTGTGTTGATTTTTGAGTTTCTCAAACACAGATTTGAATGCAGCAATTCAAAGGATTAATAAACATAAGCAAATCACCATCATTTATAATTTATGTTGTCTGGGTGTTGAGATTGCAATCTTTTAATGATTATTTGCGCAGCTTACATTGAATGCATTAATGCAGACTAAACAAGTAGTGACAGAAAACACCTTTAATAACCTAAGAAACCCACCACATCCTGAATAACCCACCATGACTTCTTCCGTTATCATTATATTTTACAGGAAAGCAAAAATGCTTTCATACATGTGATTTAAATGACGCGAGAGATGATCTCTCTACAATTGTTACACATTTAGGATTGATCTAGTAAGTAAAAAAAAATTATTAATCCACGGGTCACGTGTGTTTCTATCCATGTGTTGTGATCCATACGAATCACAGATCAACTGTGATCCATCACACCCCTAATTAACAGAATTTCATTTTTGGGTGAACTAACCCTTTAACAGTTCAAACTGAACCTAAATCTACAGCAAAGATAAACTGACCCTTTGCTAAACCCCGCCCTCCTAGCTACTGTTGTTCCACCTGTTAAGCCTGGCACGTCTATTACAGTATGTATGCATTAGTCATTTGTTTTACAGTTTTAAACTATTTTTATTACAGAATGTATGCATTAGAGATGTTTCCCAGAACTGTGTTGCAGCTGGAAGAGTATTCGCTGTGTAAAACATATGCTGGGAAAATAGGAAGTTCATTCCGCTGTGGCGACCCCTGATGAAAAAGGGAACTATGCTGAAGGAAAATTAATAAATTAATGTGTGCATTAGAGATTAGTAATTGTTGGTGAAAAGGTGAGATATCTGAGACAGCAAGACAAAAAGAACTGCAGCATACATTAGAGGGGTATATCCATGTCATAATATGAAACAGATTAGACAATAGTTGATCAAAATTGAAGCTAAAGCCTTAACGCAAACAGCAGCCGCCTCATACACTGACCATTCAACGATTTTTTTCATGCACAGCAGAGTAAGTGAAATTTGACAATAATCTAATAATAAATTAATCTGTTTCCCCAGTGATGGGTTGTGGCTGGAAGGGCATCCGCTGCATAAAACATATGCTGGATAAGTTGGCGGTTCATTCCGCTGTGGCGACCCCAGATTAATAAAGGGACTAATCCGAAAAGAAAATTAATGAATGAATGAATAAATGAAACTGATTTCTCGTTTTTTTTTTTTTTTTTGCCAAAAGGCTGTAAAGGCTTATTGTTGTGCAGTAAAATATAGAGTTACTAACCGATGAGGAGACAAGCATGAGCTGTGCTTTCTACATCATTTATAGATGAACAACCAGAAAGGAGAAATTGATGGATTTCTACTGAATGGTAGCATCATTGACCCTTAACTGCAACAATGTACAGTACACTGTCAGTGTGTTTGTATACTTTTAATGCAGTGTCTATTCTAATATGCAGTTAAGTGCAATTAATGTGTGCAAAGTCAAACTATAAATAGCAGAAGTGAATGAATAGATTTTCCCTACCAGCAAATATTAATCTAAGCAAAATAGCCGATGCCAAATATAAAAGCAGACACTTACACGTTATAACGCCTTCACTATTCACTAAATTGCTGTGGAATATTTTACATGATAGATGTAAACATCGCCAAATTGGAGCTTGTAGTGGAAAAATTGTTTTTAATTATTACTAAAACATTGAATTCTATAAAACTTCTCTTTCTTACTAGAAACATTATAAATTATGAAACATATGGATTCTTAAAGATGATACAAAAACAAATACTGCAAGAAAGTTCATTCAGAAGGTGGTCATCTGCTTTTAAACATATGAATTCAATAAGTGTAAATCCTGGCTATAAAATCTAATGCTCTTTAGAGAACAGGGTGTCAACTGTGACAAAGTCGGCCTAGAAGCAAGAGAAAGAAAATAAAACCTGGTGTTTGGCTAGCCTGTGGGTCGCACTCTGCAGCAACCAGTGTTCTTGTATGATTGTTGGACCTGTTCTTTGCAAACAATAAAATCTTTTTGGAAGTAAACCTTGTAAGACTTTGTCTCTTGATCAGTAAGAGCCTCTTTATTTGAAACTGCCACGACACGCTCCGACAGGGACATGACAGCTTTAAATTACTGGCGGGTGCAGAATATGGATCGCAAGTGCTCACTATTATTAGTTTATGATCATGTCTCTGTTTTGGTCTGTCGATCCAAATATTCATAGTGTGAAACAGATGGAATATCACTGGATTGTGCTGTCATTATGGTCTCCCACACTGCTTGATCCATGCCTGGCATTTCTCCCCTTGGGTTTTAGGTTTCGGGAAGGGAAAAATCTCCACCACTCCGTTCAAACTTTTAGGATACCGGGTATCAGATTTGCACAATCCATATGCACAATGCTTTGGCTTGTTTCCTTTGCTCGAAAGCTTGACAGACCACCCACACCTAGATACTGCTAAGTCACAGTTGGACTGTAGCAGTTTTCGGTTGTGACTTAGCAAAGGGTCAAATACAGACTTGTGGTATTGAACATAGGCGAAGCGTGTGTAAGGCTGGGGAAGGCTTAGCCTTGGCTAACCATGGAGATAGCAGCAAAGAAAAAAATGCAGTGAAAACATGTAATGGTTGTAAGGCGTAATATGAATGTTTATGATTTAATATTGATGATTAACGCAACACTTTAGCTATTAAGTTAATAGTAAGTTTGTCAATCAAATTTAAAGTCCTCCTCCACACAAAAATAAAACTGTCCAAGCCCGCACGTTGCACTGATAAGCGCTGTTTATTACTTAGCAGCTGCTCTGAAAACCAAACCAAAAGTGCTGGCCAGCGGACTATTTTGATTTGCTGGTCAAGGACATAAGTAATGAAACGACAAATGAGTATTACGAGAGAGGTATGATAAAATATTATTCTGGTTTAATTTGTTTTCAGCATTAAATGAAATTGGTAGTTTCATTGTAACGTAGTCTAGCCTATAGTGTAGTAATCTTGTTTAGGCAATCGTTTGGAGTTTTACATTTTAAAGGTCAAATATTTATTGCTGAATTACAAGTTTGGTTTTCGATTGGCCTCGTGTGAAAAGAGAAAGATTTCGTATTCTCAAGGCCGGCGTGTCCAGAGGCGATCTAGGTGGCCTCTTAGGGCAGCAGAATAGTGAGGGGTGCGTCCGCGATGATGGATTTTCAGCTTTATTACTTCTGCCATCAGAGTCACACGATCCTTCAGAAATCACTCTAATATTATTATTATTGTTATTATTTTTATTATTGTTATTATTATTATTAATACTGGTAGTAATAAAAGCAACAAGGAGTAATAATTTCGTTTTAAACTGCATACAGTAAGCAATGAATAAATATTTAATAAATAAGTATTTAACAATTTTTTATATTTAATAAATGCCGCCTTAATAAACAGAATAATTTTAATAAAAAATTTTAATAAAAGTAATAATAATAAAAAATAAATAAACTGACCCCAAACTTTTGACCAGTAGTGTAGATCAGTGGGAGAGTTTAATAAAATAATTTAATGCGTGTGTTGAATGTAATAGACGTTTGTTGATAGGCGGTGCTTTTGTTAAAACCTCTTCTTGGTCGGTCGCAAATCTTTTTAAATGCATTAAAGGGCATCACATATATTAGCCTTACCCTGGAGTTTGTTCACCCTCCGCCTATGGTATTGAACCAATTGACTCTCAATAGATTATCTGCAGTTTCCTGTTTTTCACTTGGCATTGTGGACAAGTAAGCATTTTGGGGGACTTAAATTAGTTGTTGAAATGAACTTTTCTTAAAATCACAGATCAAGAATGATCAACTTCTCTTACTTAGAGGATTTGTATCCAGGGATGGGCAGTATTTATGATACATGTATTTTTTAGGGGTTTTTCACCTTTAATGTGATTGTGAACAGAGAGAGGGGAACAGAGAGAGGGGAAGGATCGACATAGGACCTCGTGCTGGGATTCAAACTCAGGTCGCCATGAGCACCTTGAGGGCCTTATGTCGGCACACTTAACCACTACGCTATTGTCGCTGACATGATACATGTATTTTAAATACAAATTAGTATTTTGTAAGTTGTATTAGATAGAGTTAATGAAAATGGCTCAATATTCTGTATCAAAATACTTTAGTGTCTTGTATTGTTGTATTTTTAAAATACTTTAAAAGTCTACATTGGTGCTTTCTGTCATTTGCCAAGACTTGAGATAAGACTAGAAAATTGAAAACTACTAAAGAAGTTGATCAATGCTTGGAGTATGGATTGAAATTATGCATCACGTACAAAGAAAGTAACAGACAGATAGTAGGGGTAGATTCGGGAGCAAGTCAAAATAAGACAGGAAAATAAAACAAACATAAAATAAAATAAAAGCCCAACAGTGGCGATAACTTCATTGGCTGTTTTAAATGCCAGTAGCAGATCTGCAGGTGCTCTTTATAGTTAAATACAAGATTTGACATAGTTAATCAGTATGAGACAAAAAATATTGAATAATACACCAGTCTACAGACTGATCAAAAACTCAGGTTTTATGGCATCAAAACATCAAAAACAGAGAGCTTTTTTTGTAAGATTCTATCTGACAGTCACATATTCTTATTTATTGATAACTTATTTATATTATGTGAATTTTTTATAAGTTGTTTACATTTTAAGACTTATTATTAAAAAAAAAAGGTTTTATCTACAAAGTCGAACTCTAGCTTGACTCTATAAGGCTCTTTCTGCAAGCCAATCAGCATTTTGAATGCAAGCACAAGGACCAATCAGGATCAGCTTTCTTTGACATTCCGCTGGACTGTTCCATTGACAGTGGGAAAGACCAGAAAGAAACAAAAATCAGAGTCGACTAAATAATGCCGCGCTACATAAAAACTAAGCAGAAAGCTGAAACTGAAAAGATGCGTTTAAATGTGATGATTTGGAAGCGTTTTTTGACATTGAGATGAAATGTTAAATTTTATATTGTTGAAAAAGAAACAGTTATTAAAAAATCTAATATATTATATGTGAAATATTTTTATTTGTGTATATATAGTCAGTGAAATTTTTTTAAGTGTTTATTAAACCCATTTGCTCATTGTCTGTGTTATTTTAAAGTCTTTAAAGTGAATGAATGAAATATGTACAAACTTTTGTTTTTGGATGTAGTTACATTGTCATTACAATATTATTACCATGTAACCTAGAGATCCACTAAAAATGTAGATAAAATGGTAAAACTCAACTGTTAGACTCTAAGTGACTTGCAAAATGAGCCTATTTTTCCTTTAACATTGCTTTAACAATGAGTGTTTGTTTAAATTAGTGTATGTGTGTGTTAACGCACCACTGACTCCATGTCATTCAGTGTGATCTGTTTGCCCAGCATCATCTTATAAAACGGTCGAATGAAGAAACCTGAATAAACACACATAAAACATAAACATTAGAACTCCAAAAAATTTAAAACATAATACTACTCAAAGATAGACTGCTGATATCAATGAAAACATACCGTCCAAGAGTTTGCCGTGATAAACAGCCATGCCGGCCACTCGACCAATGAACTTGAAGTATGAGAGGTGATCCTCATTACACAGGCCAGAGTTGGGATTGATCTGAAGTGTGTAGTTATCTCTGCGCACAGACAGAAGAGAGACGGTAAATGAATGAATGATGCTGCTGCTGCTGCTGGCACTGCTCTGGCCAATAATGAGTGTCAGCGGGGGAGATTTAACAAGATAACAGAGCAGATCTCAAACACTGTCAGTGCTCTTACTCTTTTAGAACAACACCGAGAAAAAATGGTACATGGTAATAACATTGTTATTACATGGTAATAACGTTGTTATTACATTGTTGTAAAATTGTTATTACGTTGTAATGACATTGTTATAACATTGTTATTACATTGTAATAACAATGTTATAACATTGTAATTACACATATGATAGTATTGTAAATGTGTTTTTGTTTATTTCATGTTAAGTATTTGTCTCATAGTTCTATAAATATACACAGTACACATGTAATATGTAATTACAAACTTATTTTTCGATGTAATGACATTATATTTTCATAGTTATAACATTGTAATTACATCTGAGATGATTATCTTGTGTGCAATTACTGTGTCGTTACATTGCAATTATTATGTCATTATGTTGTAATTACACTGTAGTTACATCCAAGATAATATTGATAAATTTAAATATTTCTTGATATATTGCATGTACTGTATTTGGTTATTTATAATTGTATAGGGGCGACTCATTCCATTGCGGCAACCCCTGATTAATAAAGGGACTAAGCCAAAAAGAAAGTGAATGAATGAATCATAGTTGTATACGTAAAAATACACAGTACACATGTAATCACAAACTTAATTACTATGCAATTATATTGTAATTACATCCAATATAATATTTATAAACTTAAATGTTTCTTTGTATATTTCATTAACAGTATTTTTATCTTTGTATTTAAATATACACAGTACATATATACAAACTTTTGTTTTTGGATGTAGTTACATTGTCATTACAATATTTGTACCTTGTAATAACATTGTTAATACATGTTAATAACATTGTTATAACATTGTTATTACATTGTTGTAACATTGTTATTACATTGTAATAACATTGTAATAACATTGTAATAACATTGTAATAACATTCCAATAACGTTGTTATTACATTGTAAAAAACATTGTTATAACAATATTATTAAAAACGTTGTTATAACGTTGTTGTAACATTGTTATTACATGGTAATAACGTTGTTATAACATTGTTGTAACATTGTTGTTACATTGTAACAACGTTGTAATAACATTGTTTTTACATTGTATTAACATTGTTAAAACATTGTTATAACATTGTAATTACACATATGATAGTATTGTAAATGTGTTTTTGTTTATTTCATGTTAAGTATTTGTCTCATAGTTATATACATATACACAGTACACATGTAATATGTGTTTACAAAACTTATTTTTCGATGTAATGACATTATATTTTCCTAGTTATAACATTGTAATTACATCTGAGATGATTATCTTGCGTGCAATTACTGTGTCGTTACATTGCATTTATTATGTCGTTATGTTGTAATTACACTGTAGTTACATCCAAGATAATATTGATAAATTTAAATATTTCTTGATATATTGCATGTACTGTATTTGGTTATTTATAATTGTATAGGGGCGACTCATTCCATTGCGGCAACCCCTGATTAATAAAGGGACTAAGCCAAAAAGAAAGTGAATGAATGAATCATAGTTGTATACGTAAAAATACACAGTACACATGTAATCACAAACTTAATTACTATGCAATTATATTGTAATTACATCCAATATAATATTTATAAACTTAAATGTTTCTTTGTATATTTCATTAACAGTATTTTTATCTTTGTATTTAAATATACACAGTACATATATACAAACTTTTGTTTTTGGATGTAGTTACATTGTCATTACAATATTTGTACCTTGTAATAACATTGTTAATACATGTTAATAACATTGTTATAACATTGTTATTACATTGTTGTAACATTGTTATTACATTGTAATAACATTGTAATAACATTGTAATAACATTGCAATAACGTTGTTATTACATTGTAAAAAACATTGTTATAACAATATTATTAAAAACGTTGTTATAACGTTGTTGTAACATTGTTATTACATGGTAATAACGTTGTTATAACATTGTTGTAACATTGTTGTTACATTGTAACAACGTTGTAATAACATTGTTTTTACATTGTATTAACATTGTTAAAACATTGTTATAACATTGTAATTACACATATGATAGTATTGTAAATGTGTTTTTGTTTATTTCATGTTAAGTATTTGTCTCATAGTTATATACATATACACAGTACACATGTAATATGTGTTTACAAAACTTATTTTTCGATGTAATGACATTATATTTTCCTAGTTAAAACATTGTAATTACATCTGAGATGATTATCTTGCGTGCAATTACTGTGTCGTTACATTGCATTTATTATGTCATTATGTTGTAATTACACTGTAGTTACATCCAAGATAATATTGATAAATTTAAATATTTCTTGATATATTGCATGTACTGTATTTGGTTATTTATAATTGTATAGGGGCGACTCATTCCATTGCGGCAACCCCTGATTAATAAAGGGACTAAGCCAAAAAGAAAGTGAATGAATGAATCATAGTTGTATACGTAAAAATACACAGTACACATGTAATCACAAACTTACTTACTATGCAATTATATTGTAATTACGTCCGATATAATATTTATAAACTTAAATGTTTCTTTGTATATTTCATTATTTTTCATTGTATATCTTTAACAGTAGTTTTATCTTTGTATTTAAATATACACAGTACATATATACAAACTTTTGTTTTTGGATGTAGTTACATTGTCATTACAATATTTATACCATGTAATAACATTGTTATTACATGTTAATAACATTGTTAAAACATAGTTAATACATTGTTGTAACATTGTTATTACATTGTAACAACAATGTTATAACATTGTAATAACGTTGTTATTACATTGTAAAAAACCATTGTTATCACATTGCTATAACATAGTAATAACATTGTTAAAACATTGTTATTACATTGTTGTAACATTGTTATTACATTGTAATAACATTGTTATAACATTGTAATATTGTTATAACATTGTAATAACGTTGTTGTTATTACATTGTAAAAACATTGTTATAACATTGTAATAACAACGGTATAACATTGTAATAACATTGTTATTACATTGTAATAACATTGTTATAACATTGTAATTACACATATGATAGTATTGTAAGTGTGTTTTTTATTTCATGTTAAGTAGTTGTCTCATAGTTATATACATATACACAGTACACATGTAATATGTAATAACAAACTTATTTTTCGATGTAATGACATTATATTTTCATAGTTATAACATTGTAATTACATCTGAGATGATTATCTTGCATGCAGTTACTGTGTCGTTACATTGCAATTATTATGTCATTATGTTGTAATTACACTGTAGTTACATCCAAGATAATATTGATAAATTTAAATATTTCTTGATATATTGCATGTACTGTATTTGGTTATTTATAATTGTATAGGGGCGACTCATTCCATTGCGGCAACCCCTGATTAATAAAGGGACTAAGCCAAAAAGAAAGTGAATGAATGAATCATAGTTGTATACGTAAAAATACACAGTACACATGTAATCACAAACTTAATTACTATGCAATTATAATGTAATTACATCCAATATAATATTTATAAACTTAAATGTTTCTTTGTATATTTCATTAACAGTATTTTTATCTTTGTATTTAAATATACACAGTACATATGTACAAACTTTTGTTTTTGGATGTAGTTACATTGTCATTGCAATATTGCAATATTTGTACCATGTAATAACATTGTTAATATATGGTAATAACATTGTTATAACATTGTTATTACATTGTAATAACGTTTTTTTTACATTGTAATAACGTTGTTTTTACATTGTAAAAAACATTGTTATAACAATATTATTAAAAACGTTGTTATAACATTGTTATTACATTATTGTAACATTGTTATTACATGGTAATAACGTTGTTATAACATTGTTGTAACATTGTTATTACATTGTAACAACATTGTAATAACATTGTTTTTACATTGTATTAACATTGTTATAACATTGTTATAACATTGTAATTACACATATGATAGTATTGTAAATGTGTTTTTGTTTATTTCATGTTAAGTATTTGTCTCATAGTTATATACATATACACAGTACACATGTAATATGTAATTACAAACTTATTTTTCGATGTAATGACATTATATTTTCATAGTTATAACATTGTAATTACATCTGAGATGATTATCTTGCGTGCATATACTGTGTCGTTACATTGCAATTATTATGTCATTATGTTGTAATTACACTGTAGTTACATCCAAGATAATATTGATAAATTTAAATATTTCTTGATATATTGCATGTACTGTATTTGGTTATTTATAATTGTATAGGGGCGATTCATTCCATTGCGGCAACCCCTGATTAATAAAGGGACTAAGCCAAAAAGAAAGTGAATGAATGAATCATAGTTGTATACGTAAAAATACACAGTACACATGTAATCACAAACTTAATTACTATGCAATTATATTGTAATGACATCCAATATATTTTTTTAAACTTAAATGTTTCTTTGTATATTTCATTATCAGTATTTTTATCTTTGTATTTAAATATACACAGTACATATATACAAACTTTTGTTTTTGGATGTAGTTACATTGTCATTACAATATTTGTACCTTGTAATAACATTGTTAATACATGTTAATAACATTGTTATAACATTGTTATTACATTGTTGTAACATTGTTATTACATTGTAATAACATTGTTATTACATTGTAATAACATTGTTATAACATTGTAATAACGTTGTTATTACATTGCAATAACGTTGTTATTACATTGTAAAAAACATTGTTATAACAATATTATTAAAAACGTTGTTATAACGTTGTTGTAACATTGTTATTACATGGTAATAACGTTATTATAACATTGTTGTAACATTGTTATTACATTGTAACAACGTTGTAATAACATTGTTTTTACATTGTATTAACATTGTTAAAACATTGTTATAACATTGTAATTACACATATGATAGTATTGTAAATGTGTTTTTGTTTATTTCATGTTAAGTATTTGTCTCATAGTTATATACATATACACAGTACACATGTAATATGTAATTACAAAACTTATTTTTCGATGTAATGACATTATATTTTCATAGTTATAACATTGTAATTACATCTGAGATGATTATCTTGCGTGCAATTACTGTGTCGTTACATTGCATTTATTATGTCATTATGTTGTAATTACACTGTAGTTACATCCAAGATAATATTGATAAATTTAAATATTTCTTGATATATTGCATGTACTGTATTTGGTTATTTATAATTGTATAGGGGCGATTCATTCCATTGCGGCAACCCCTGATTAATAAAGGGACTAAGCCAAAAAGAAAGTGAATGAATGAATCATAGTTGTATACGTAAAAATACACAGTACACATGTAATCACATGTAAACATTGTTGTTACATTGTAATAACATTGTTATAACATTGTATAAACATTGTTATAACATTGTAATTACACATATGATAGTATTGTAAATGTGTTTTTGTTTATTTCATGTTAAGTATTTGTCTCATAGTTATATACATATACACAGTACACATGTAATATGTAATTACAAACTTATTTTTCGATGTAATGACATTATATTTTCATAGTTATAATATTGTAATTACATCTGAGATGATTATCTTGCGTGCAATTACTGTGTCGTTACATTGCAATTATGATGTCATTATGTTGTTAAAATGACCAGTTAAAAACATCAAAAACCAGCTTGACCAGCCTGGTTTAAGCTGGACATAGCTGGTTTTGGCTGGGCTCCCAGCCTGGCTCGGCTGGTCAAGCTGGTTTTAGCTGGTCATCTCCCAGCCTGACCAGCTAGGACCAGGCTAGAAATGGCTGGAAACCAGCCTGGAAATGGCCAAAACCCCTCTAAAACCAGGCTGGTCAACCAGTTTAAACCAGCCAACCAGTCTAGGCTGGTTTAAGCTGTTTTTTTCAGTAGGGTGAAGTAGCCTACTGCATTGAGAATATGTGCTACCATTTTACATTGCTGCTAGACAGATTTGCCTCTCAAACTCTTCAGCACACACGAGATTCAAATGACAAAATACCAATTTCTGTCAGTTTTACTTTGCAGCATACAAGAGTTGTTGGTCTACTGCTGCCTCATTGAGGTCGTTTATGTAATTTTAGTTAATCACAAGTTGATCACCGAAGACATAACATAGCACAAATAAACGTAATGAATTAGACAGCAGTGGACCTGCAATTCTGTGTGATGTGAGGCAAAATGGAATTAATGTGGTGGAACTCGTTCTTGTGCAATATGCTGTGGAGACGAGATGCAGCACTGTTCAGCACTTTTTCAGAAAATTACATTTGTATTTTTATGTATCTGCGCAATGTTCTTTCATTAAAAAAAGGTTTGTTTAATAAATACAAAGGTTTGTTTAATAAATACACTGTTAAAAAGACTCGAAAAGACTCGAAAGTCAAACCGTAGGACTTAGGACTTGAGACTTGTTGGCCTTTGACATGCAAAACAATGACTTTGTCCCACCTCTGCTATACATACACTCATGACACAGTCCAAACATATACACCTTGCTCTCTACACACATGCACACCCAATACACTATACATATACACACATGTCAGGGTCTGGGATAGAACCCAGGTCTCTGGTGTAAAAGGTATATACTGTATTTGAATTACTCAAATACACTTATAGTGAGTTTGCACTGAACAGTTTAGCTGAATCTTCTGAATTCTGAGTGGTAGGTGAGAGAGTTGAGTTACCATGACGACTGCAGCGCATCCTCAGACAACAAAGAGGACCTTGAAGCAGCAACTAACTCTTGTCTCTCTCACTTATTACTAAGGTTAGTTAAATTAACTAAATGTCATATAAATCTAGAATACACATGCTTTAATGTATAAATAATCAGTTTTAACTGATTATTTGATTAATAATTTTAAGATGCCTATGTCATATAGAAGTTTATTCATGTTTTTAAGTGTGATAAGTAAATGTGTGTGTAAAATAAAGTAAAGTGGATGTGTGTATATGTATGGAGTGTATCATGTCCTTTCGTTTAATGGGTACATCAAGTCCCAGTAGCTCAGTTGGTATGTCATTGACCTTTCACGCCGGAGACCCGGGTTCTATCCCAAGCCCTGACATATGTGTATATGTATGGAATGTATCATGTGTGTATATGTATATCATGTGTATGTATAGACTGTGTATATGTACGTATACATGCATTTGTATAGAATGTATCATGTGTGCATATGAACAGAGTGTATAGAATGTATCATGTGTGCATATGAATAGAGTGTATATGTATAAAATGTGTCATGTGTGCCTATGTATAATGTATCATGTGTGCATATGTATAGACTGTGTAGAATGTATCATGTGTGCATATGAATAGAGTGTATATGTATTGACTGTGTCATGTGTGCCGATGTATAGACTGTATATAATGTTTCATGTGTGCATATGTATAGACTGTGTCGTGTTTATATGTATAGAATATGTATAGAATGTATCATGTGTGCATATGTATAGACTGTGTATAATGTATAGAATGTTTCATGTGTGCATATGTATAGACTGTGTATAATGTATAGAATGTTTCATGTGTGCATATGTATAGACTGTATTATAAGTGCATATGAACGGAGTGTATATATAGAGACTGTGTCATAAGTGCATATGCATGGAGTGCATCATGTGTTTATATGTATAGAATGGATCATAAGTGCATATGCATGAAGTGTATTATAAGTAAATGTGTGTGTAAAATAAAGTGTATATGTATGGAGTGTATCATGTCCTTTCGTTTAAAGGGTACATCAAGTCCCAGTAGCTCAGTTGGTTCGTCATTCACCTTTCACACCGGAGACCCGGGTTCTATCCCAAGCCCTGACATATGTGTATATGTATAGACTGTGTCATGTATGTATATGTATAGAGTGTTTCATAAGTGTATATGTATAGATTGTGTCATGTGTGCATATGTATAGACTGTGTAGTGTGTATTTGTATAGAATGTATCAAGTGTGTATATGAATAGACTGTGTAATTTATGCATATGTATAGTTTCATAAGTGCATATGTATCATGTGTGTATATCTAAAGAGTGTATAATGTATGCAGTGTATCATGTCCTTTCATTTTATGGGTTCATCATCTCTCAGTAGTTACTTGACTAACCTTTCACGCCAGAGAACCGGGTTCTATCCCAGACCCTGACGTGTGTGTACTGTGTATAGGGTGTATCACGTATGGTGTGTTTCATTTATGCATTGTATCATGTCTTTTCGTTTTATGGGTTCATCAACTCCCATTAGCTCAAGAGGTACGTGATTCACTTTTCACGCCAGAGACCCAGGTTCCATCCCAAACCCTGACATGTGATACATGATACATATACACACATGTCCGGGTCTGGGATATAACCCGGGTCTCTGCCGTGAAAGGTGAGTCACGTAACCACTGATATAAATGATATACACACCATACTCCTCAGATACACACCATACATGATACGCTGTATACACACACATGATACACTCCATACAGGATAAATTCTATACATGTACACTCCATATTTATGCATTAATGATACACTCTATCCATATACACACACATGACAGTCTATACATTTACACATGATACACTCTATACATATGCACATTATATACATACGATATTCACCATACATTTGCATACATATACACACATGACAGTCTAAACATATACACTCAATACATATACACATAACACAGTCTATACATATAGACTGCTGACACACACCATACATATGCACTTTATACACAACACACTCCATGCATTTGCACTTATGATACACTCTACACATATACACACGATACATTCTATACATTAACACATTTGTCAGGGTTTGGGATAGAACCCGAGTCTCTGGCGTGAAAGGTGAATCATGTACCTACTGAGCTGCTGGGAGTTGATGAACCCATGCAATGAAACGACATGATACACTGCATATATGATACACTCTATAGATACACACACCATACGTGATTCATTCTATACATATACACACATGATACACTTTATACATATCCACTTTTCACACACACAACACACTCCATACATTTGCACTCATGATACACTCTATACATATACACACATGATACAGTCTATACATATGCACACATGATACATTCTATACATATACACATATGTCAGGGTCTGGGATAGAGCCCAGGTCTCAGGCGTAAAAAGGTGAGTCAAGTAACCACTGAGCTACTGGGAGTTGATGAACCTATACAACGAAAGGACATGATACACTGTAAACATGATACACTCTATTCATATATGCATGTGATATATCTAACAGATATACACACATGATACACCCTATTGTTACAGGTCCCTGGCAGTCAGGAAGACTGTAAGCAGTAGTCTTAGTAATAAGTGAGAGAGACAAGAGTTAGTTGCTGCTTCAAGGTCCTCTTTGTTGTCTCTTATTACATATACACATTTGTATATTAGAGTCAGTAAGACACTTTAAATCACAAAATGTTTCATAAACATGTTGGATAAAATAGTACACACTGTATAGATACTTAAATCAACTCACATCACAATAAATAAATAAATAAATAAACAAACAAACAAAAATCAACATGACACTTTAACTATTTGTACAGATATGCTAGAATCTTTGACACAAACTGGCTGAATTAAAATTACTGTGTCAGGAAGACAAATTACGTATATACAGTAAGTGATATACACAAAACACTGTGAATAGATGAACATCAGGGCTTGGGATAGAACCCGGGTCTCCGGCGTGAAAGGTCAATGACATACCAACTGAGCTACTGGGACTTGATGTACCCATGAAACGAAAGGACATGATACACTGCATACATGATACAGTCAATACATATACACATGTCAGAGTCTGGGATAGAACCTAGGTCTCTGGCGTGAAGGTTAGTCAAGTAACTACTGAGAGTACACACATGATATACTCTATACATATGCACACAATACACTCTATACATATACACACTTCATACATATGCACTTATGATCCACTCTATACATATACACACATGATACACATCCACTTTACTTTATTTTACACACACATGTACTTATAATACACTTTATACATATACACACTTCATACATATGCACTTATTATCCACTCTATACATATACACACATGATACACTCCATACATATGCACACATGATACAGTCTATACATATACACACCCACTTTTCACACACACACAATATACTCCATACATTTGCACTTATGATACACTCTATACATAAACACATAAGATACAGTCTATACATATGCACTCTACACATATACACACGATACACGTGCACTTATGGTCCATTCTATACATATATACTTATGAAACACTCTATACCAGGAGTGACCAAATTGGTTCCTGGAGTGCCATTATACACTTATGATACAGTCTATACATATGCACACATGATACAATCTATACATATACACATTCTATACATAGGGTGTCGTGGAGGGGAGAGGTGTCCAACCTACAGCATCTATACACTGGGGTACCTCAGGGCTCTGTGCTTGGACCACTTCTCTTCTCTATCTACACGGCATCTTTAGGAACAGTCATCCAGAAACATGGTTTTTCCTACCACTGCTATGCTGATGACACCCAGCTATACGTCTCTTTCCACCCTGATGATCCCTCGGTTCCAGCTCGCATTTCAGCCTGCCTGTCAGACATTTCACTCTGGATGCATGATCATCATCTCCAGCTTAACCTCATGAAAACGGAAATGCTTGAAGTCTCTGCCAACCCGACCCCTCACCATAACTTTTCAATCCAGATGGATGGAGCAACCATCACTGCATCCAAAATGGTAAAAAGCCTTGGAGTTACGATTGATGACCAACTGAACTTCTCTGACCACATTTCTAGAACTGCCCGATCTTGCAGATTCGCACTCTACAACATCAGAAAGGTCCGACCCTTCCTATCTGAACATACAGCTCAACTCATTGTTCAAGCTCTTGTCCTCTCCAAACTGGACTATTGCAACTCTCTGCTAGCCGGGCTACCAGCTAGTTCTATCAAACCTCTTCAGCTGCTTCAGAACGCAGCAGCACGAGTGGTCTTTGATGAACCCAAAAGAGCACATGTCACTCCGCTACTCACCCGTTTGCACTGGCTTCCAGTTGCTGCCCGCATCAAATTCAAAGCTCTGATGTTTGCTTACAAAGTGACCTCTAGCTGTGCTCCTTCGTATCTGCTCTCACTTCTGCAGATATATGTGCCCTCCAGAAACTTGCGTTCTGTGAATGAACGTCGCCTCGTTGTTCCATCCCAAAGAGGGAAGAAATCACTTTCCCGAACTCTCACATTCAATCTGCCCAGTTGGTGGAATGAACTCCCTAACTACATCAGAACAGCCGAGTCACTTGCTGTCTTCAAGAAACGACTAAAAACGCAACTGTTTAGTCTCCACTTTTCCTCCTAATCTGCAATTGCCTCTCTGGCTATACCACTAACTGAGCCCTCTTTCTCTCTCTCTCTCTCTCTATTAAAAAAAAAAAAATAAAAAAATAAATAAATTTCTACTAATGTTTTGCTTCTTAGACTTTTACACACCTGAAACTTGTCTATAGCGCTTGTTCACTGCTGCTCTTATAGTTGTGTAAATTGCTTCCTTGTCCTCATTTGTAAGTCGCTTTGGATAAAAGCGTCTGCTAAATGACTAAATGTAAATGTAAATGTAAATGTAGGCACACATGACACAGTCTATACATGTACACTCTATTCATATGCACACATGATACATTCTATACATATGCACTTATGAAACACTCTATACGTATACATACATGGTCTATACATACACATGATATACATATATTCCAAACATATACACATATGTCAGGGCTTGGGATAGAAAGGTGATTCTCCGGCATGAAAGGTGAATGACATACTAATTGAGCTACTGGGACTTACTGAACCCATTAAACAAAAGCACATGATACTTCATACACATACACACTTCATACATATGCACTTATGATCCTCTCTATACACACATAATACACATCCACTTTACACACACATGTACTTATAATACACTCCATACATATGCACACATGATACAGTCTATACATATACACACATGATACACATCCACACTTATGATACATTCTATACATATAAACACAACACAGTCTATACATAGGCACACATGACACATTCTATACATTATACACAGTCTATACATAGCCACACATGACACAGTCTATACATATACACACATGATACATTTTATACAGTCTATACATATGCACACATGATACATTCTATACATATAAACACAACACAGTCTATACATAGGCACACATGAAACATTCTATACATTATACACAGTCTATACATAGGCACACATGAAACATTCTATACATTATACACAGTCTATACATATACATTCTATTCATATGCACACATGATACATTCTATATAAGATATATATATATATCTATATCTACATTCTATACAAATGCATTTATGAAACACTCTATATGTATACATACATATACACAGTCTATACATACACATGATATACATATACACACATGATACATTCCATACATATACACATACATCAGGGCTTGGGATAGAACCTGGGTCTCCGGCGTGAAAGGTCAATGACATACCAACTGAGCTACTGGGACTTGATGAACCTATTAAACGAAAGGACATGATACACTGCATACATGATACAGTCAATACATATACACAGTCTATACATAGGCACACATGACACAGTCTATACATATACACTCTATTCATATGCACTCATGATATACATATATGCAGTTATGAAATTGAGCTACTGGCACTTGATGAACTCAAAAAAAAAAAAAGCACATGATACACTCCATACATATACACACGATACCGCATTGCATAGCTGCATTGTGGAAAGGCTACAAGACGCGCAAGCGTGGGAAGCGAGCCGGCGCGCTCGTCAGGCTAAGACAGCGCGGCTTCAGCTTCCTAACAAAATGGACGTCAGGCCAAAGAGGATGCTTACAGGAGTGGTGACAGGATCTTGTACAATCAGGCCAGGAACACATTGACAAAGGAGATTGGTGTGGCTAAGAAAAGCTATGCCAAAAAGCTGCAAAACCAGTTTTCAGCTAACGACCCTGCATCAGTGTGGAGAGGCTTAAAAGATTTCACTAATTACAAGACACCGTCCCCCAGTATCGACAGCAATAAACATATTGCAAACGAGCTGAATATGTTCTACTGTAGATTTGACACCTCTGACCAGACACCTCACACCCGCCTGGACCATCTCCCTACACAGCCATCAACACCACATCAACACAGCATGGACCATCTCCCTACACAGCCATCAACACCACATCAACACAGCCTGGACCATCTCCCTACACGGCCATCAATACCACATCAACACAGCCCAGACCATCTACCTACACAGCCATCAACACCTCCAGCCATCTTCCTCTCCCCCCTGCACTTCAGATCAGTGAGGATAATGTGCGTCAGATCTTCAGTAAACAGAAGAGAAGGAAAGCACCAGGGCCAGATGGTGTCTCACCAGCCTCACATATCTTCAATAGATCACTGGAACAGCGCAAAGTTCCATCCTGCTTTAAGCGCTCCACCATCATCCCAATCCCGAAGAAGCCAAAGATCACAGGACTCAATGACTACAGACCTGTGGCCTTAACATCTGTGGCCATGAAGTCATTCGAAAGACTGGTGCTAGCATATCTGAAGGACATCACTGGACCCCTGCTGACCCCCTGCAGTTCGCCTATAGAGCAAACCGGTCTGTGGATGATGCAGTCAACAGGGGACTGCATTATACCCTATAACATCTGGACAAACCAGGGAACTACGCAAGGATTTTGTTTGTAGACTTCAGTTCTGCCTTTAACACCATCGTCCCATCACTGCTCGAGTACAAACTGGCCCAGCTCTCTGTTCCTAGCCCTGTCTGTCAATGGATCACCAGCTTAGATAGACAAACAGCTAGTCAGAATGGGCAAAATCACATCCGACAGCCACACCATCAGCACTGGTGCCCCCCAGGGATGTGTTCTTTCTCCACTGCTCTTCTCCCTGTACACCAACGACTGCACTGCAAAAGACCCCTCCATCAAACTCATTAAGTTTGCAGACGACACTACTGTTATCGGCCTCATCCAGAACGGTGACGAGTCTGCATACAGACAGGAGGTGGAGCAGCTGGCGTTATGGTGCAGATACAACAACCTGGAGCTGAACACGCTCAAAACAGTGGAGATGATAGTGGACTTCAGGAGAAACCCCCCTGCACTACCCCCAATCACCATCATGAACAGCACTGTGGCTGCAGTAGAGTCATTCAGGTTCCTGGGCACCACCATCTCTCAGGATCTGAAGTGGGACATTCATATAGACTCGATTGTGAAGAAAGCCCAGCAGAGTCTGTACTTCCTTCGTCAGCTGAGGAAGTTCAACCTGCCACAGGAGCTGCTCGTACAGTTCTACTCAGCTGTCGTCCAATCCATCCTCTGCACTTCAATCACTGTCTGGTTCGGCTCCGCTGCCAAAACCGACCTCCGTAGACTACAGCGAATAGTCCGGACTGCTGAACGACTCACTGGCACAACCCTTCCTACACTTCAAGAACTGTACTCTTCCAGATTAAGTAAAAGGGCTCGCAAAATCACTCTGGACGCCTCACACCCAGCACACTACCTGTTCGAACTGTCACCGTCTGGTCGGCGCTTCAGAGCACCAAGCACAAAAACAGCCAGACACAGGAAAAGTTTCTTTCCTCAGGCTGTCTACTTTATGAACAGTTAAATATTCCACTACTGTGCAATAAATATGTGCAATACTTTATCATACGCACTTGTACACAGCACCTTATATCAATATACAATGCAATACCTTCTACATTCGCACTTGTACACAGCACCTTATAACCTGTATATTTATAACAATCTGTACATACAACTCAACATCCAGGTTTCTTGACTAACCACATCTGTTTAATGTTTATCGTCTTTTTTTCATATTTATTTTGTGTTGTCACTTGTCACTTAATGTACACTGGAAGCTTCTGTAGCCAAAACAAATTCCTTGTGTGTGTGAAGCACACTTGGCAATAAAACTGATCCTGATTCTGATTACCATGTCATTACATTGTAATTATACTGTAGTAACATCTAAGATAATATTTATAAATGTAAATATTTCTTGATATATTACATGTACAGTAATTGTTTATTTATAGTTGTATACGTAAACGTACACAGTACACATGTAAAATGTAACTACAAACTTTTATCTTAGATATACTTACTGTGTAGTTACATTGTCATTACATTGTAATTACTGCGCCATTATAATGTAATTACATTGTAGTCATATCCAAGATATTTATAAATGTAAATATTTCTTTGTATATTGCATGCACAGCATTTCTTTATTTATAGTTGTATACGTAAATATGCATAATACACATGTAATTACAAACTTTTATCGTGTGCAATTACTGTGTTTCTACATTGTAAATACTATGTCTCTACAATGTAATTACATTGCTATTACATTGTATTTACTTCAATTTAATTTGATAAACATGTTTCTTTGTATGTTTTAAGTACAGTATTTGTGTATTTATCTATAAATAGACACTATACATATGTAATTACAAACTTATTTTTTGATGTAATGACATTATATTTTCATAGTTATAACATTGTAATTACATCTGAGATGATTATCTTGCGTGCAATTACTGTGTCGTTACATTGCAATTATTATGTCATTATGTTGTAATTACACTGTAGTTACAACCAAGATAATATTGATAAATTTAAATATTTCTTGATATATTGCATGTACTGTATTTGGTTATTTATAATTGTAGAGGGGCGACTCATTCCATTGCGGCAACCCCTGATTAATAAAGGGACTAAGCCAAAAAGAAAGTGAATGAAAGAATCATAGTTGTATACGTAAAAATACACAGTACACATGTAATCACAAACTTAATTACTATGCAATTATATTGTAATTACATCCAATATAATATTTATAAACTTAAATGTTTCTTTGTATATTTCATTAACAGTATTTTTAGCTTTGTATTTAAATATACACAGTACACATGTACAAACTTTTATTTTTGGAGGTAGTTACATTGTCATTACAATATTAATACCATGTATTAACATTGTTATTACATGGTAAAAACATTGTTATTACATTGTTAAAACATTGTTATTACATTGTTGTAACATTGTTATTACATTGTAAAAAAATTGTCATAACATTGTAATAACATTGTTATTACATTGTTAAAACATTGTTATTACATTGTTATAACAATATTATAACATTGCAATAACATTATTATAACATTGTAATAAAATTGTTATAACATTGTAATTACACATATGATAGTATTGTAAATGTGTTTTTGTTTATTTCATAAAAAGTATTTGTCTCATAGTTATATACATATACACAGTACACATGTAATATGTAATTACAAACTTATTTTTCAATGTAATAACATTATATTTTCATAGTTATAACATTGTAATTACATCTGAGATGATTGTCTTGCATGCAGTTACTGTATCGTTACATTGCAATTATTATGTCATTATGTTGTAATTACACTGTAGTTACATCCAAGATAATATTGATAAATTTAAATATTTCTTGATATATTGCATGTACTGTATTTGGTTATTTATAATTGTATAGGGGCGATTCATTCCGTTGCGGCAACCCCTGATTAATAAAGGGACTAAGCCAAAAAGAAAGTGAATGAATGAATCATAGTTGTATACGTAAAAATACACAATACACATGTAATCACAAACTTAATTACTATGCAATTATATTGTAATTACATCCAATATAATATTTATAAACTTAAATGTTTCTTTGTATATTTCATTAACAGTATTTTTATCTTTGTATTTAAGTACACACAGTACATATATACAAACTTTTGTTTTTGGATGTAGTTACATTGTCATTACAATATTTGTACCATGTATTAATACATGGTAATAACATTGTTAATACATAGTAAAAACATTGTTAATACATGGTAATAACATTGTTGTAACATTGTTATAACACTGTAATAACGTTGTTATTACATTGTAATAACGTTGTTATAACATTGTAAAAAAACATTGTAATAACATTGTAATAACATTGTAATAACATTGTTATAACATTGTTATAACGTTGTATAAACATTGTTACAACATTGTAAATACACATATGATAGTATTGTAAATGTGTTTTTGTTTATTTCATGTTAAGTATTTGTCTCATAGTTATATACATATACACAGTACACATGTAATATGTAATTACAAACTTATTTCTTGATGTAATGACATTATATTTTCATAGTTATAACATTGTAATTACATCTGAGATGATTATCTTGCGTGCAATTACTGTGTCGTTACATTGCATTTATTATGTCATTATGTTGTAATTACACTGTAGTTACATCCAAGATAATATTGATAAATTTAAATATTTCTTGAGATATTGCATTTACTGTATTTGGTTATTTATAATTATATAGGGGCGATTCATTCCATTGCGGCAACCCCTGATTAATAAAGGGACTAAGCCAAAAAGAAAGCGAATGAATGAATCATAGTTGTATACGTAAAAATACACAGTACACATGTAATCACAATCTTAATTACTATGCAATTATATTGTAATTACATCCAATATAATATTTATGAACTTAAATGTTTCTTTGTATATTTCATTAACAGTATTTTTATCTTTGTATTTAAATATACACAGTACATATGTACAAACTTTTGTTTTTGGATGTAGTTACATTGTCAGTACAATATTTGTACCATGTAATAACATTGTTAATACATGGTAATAACATTATTATAACATTGTTATTACATTGTTGTAACATTGTTATTAAATTGTAATAACATTGTTATAACATTGTAATAACGTTGTTCTTACATTGTAAAAAACATTGTTATGACAATATTATTAAAACCGTTGTTATAACATTGTTATTACATTGTTGTAACATTGTTATTACATGGTAGTAATGTTGTTAAAACATTGTTGTAACATTTTTATTACATTGTAACAACATTGTAATAACATTGTTATTACATTGTATTAACATTGTTATAACATTGTAATTACACATATGATAGTATTGTAAATGTGTTTTTGTTTATTTCATGTTAAGTATTTGTCTCATAGTTATATATATATACACAGTACACATGTAATATGTAATTACAAACTTATTTTTCGATGTAATGACATTATATTTTCATAGTTATAACATTGTAATTACATCTGAGATGATTATCTTGCGTGCAATTACTGTGTCAATACATTGCATTTATTATGTCATTATGTTGTAATTACACTGTAGTTACATCCAAGATAATATTGATAAATTTAAATATTTCTTGATATATTGCATGTACTGTATTTGGTTATTTATAATTGTATAGGGGCGATTCATTCCATTGCGGCAACCCCTGATTAATAAAGGGACTAAGCCAAAAAGAAAGTGAATGAATGAATCATAGTTGTATACGTAAAAATACACAGTACACATGTAATCACAAACTTAATTACTATGCAATTATATTGTAATTACATCCAATATAATATTTATAAACTTAATGTTTCTTTGTATATTTCATTAACAGTATTTTTATCTTTGTATTTAAGTATACACAGTACATATGTACAAACTTTTGTTTTTGGATGTAGTTACATTGTCATTACAATATTATTACCATGTGTTAACATTGTTATTACATGGTAATAACATGGTAATAACATTGTTATTACATTGTTGTAACGTTGTTATAACATTGTTATTACATTGCTATTACATTGTTATTACATTGTAATTACACATATGATAGTATTGTAAATGTGTTTTTGTTTATTTCATGTTAAGTATTTGTCTCATAGTTATATACATATACACAGTACACATGTAATATGTAATTACAAACTTATTTTTCGATGTAATGACATTATATTTTCATAGTTATAACATTGTAATTACATCTGAGATGATTATTTTGCGTGCATATACTGTGTCGTTACATTGCATTTATTATGTCATTATGTTGTAATTACACTGTAGTTACATCCAAGATAATATTGATAAATTAGAGTGTATCGTGTGTATATGTATGGAGTGTATCATATCCTTTTTTATATGTGTTCATCAGTTCGCAATAGCTCAGTGGTTACGTGACTCACCTTTCACGCCAGAGACCCGGGTTCTATCCCAGACCCTGACATGTGTGTATATGTATAGAGTGTATCATAAGTGCATATGTATGGAGTATAGCGTGTGTGTATTTGTAAAGAATGTATCATGTGTGTATATGTATAGAGTGAATCACGTATGGTGTGTGTATCTATAGAGTGTATCATGTCATTTCATTGCATGGGTACATCAACTCCCAGCAGCTCAGTAGGTACGTGATTCACCTTTCACGCCAGAGACTCGGATCTATCCCAAACCCTGACAAATGTGTTTATGTATAGAATGTATCATGTGTATATGTGTAGAGTGTATCATAAGTGCAAATGTATGGAGTGTGTTGTGTATAAAGTGCATATGTATGGTGTGTGTCAGCAGTCTATATGTATAGACTGTGTTATGTGTATATGTATTGAGTGTATATGTTTAGACTGTCATGTGTGTATATGTATAGAATATATCACAAGTGCAAATGTATGGTGAATATCGTGTGTATATAATGTGCATATGTATAGAGTGTATCATGTGTAAATGTATAGACTGTCATGTGTGTGTATAATGCATAGAGTGTATCATAAATGCATAAATATGGAGTGTATCATGTGTGTACATGTATAGAATTTATCCTGTATGGAGTGTATCATGTGTGTGTATACAGCGTGTCATGTATGGTGTGTATCTGAGGAGTATGGTGTGTATATCATTTATATCAGTGGTTACGTGACTCACCTTTCACGGCAGAGACGCGGGTTCTATCCCAGACCCGGACATGTGTGTATATGTATCATGTATCACATGTCAGGGTTTGGGATGGAACCCGGGTCTCTGGCGTGAAAAGTGAATCACGTACCTCTTGAGCTAATGGGAGTTGATGAACCCATGAAACGAAAAGACATGATACAATGCATAAATGAAACACACCATACGTGATACACCCTATACACAGTACACACACGTCAGGGTCTGGGATAGAACCCGGTTCTCTGGCGTGAAAGTTTAGTCAAGTAACTACTGAGAGATGATGAACCCATAAAACGAAAGGACATGATACACTGCATACATTATACACTCTTTAGATATACACACATGACACAATCTATACATATACACTTATGATACACTCTATACATATACATAAATGACACAGTCTATACATAAACACACACATGATATACATGCACGATACAATCTATACATATACACATATGTCAGGGCTTGATGACACATATACACTTATGATCCACTCTATACATAAACACACATGATACACATCCACTTATAATACACTCTATACCAGGAGTGACCAAATTTGTTCCTGGAGTGCCATTATACACTTATGATACAGTCTATACATATGCACACATGTTACATTCTATACTTATACGTAGGCACACATGAAACATTCTATACATAAACACACACGACACAGTTTATACATATGCACACATGATACATTCTATACATATACACAGTCTATACGCTCGATTCATATGCACACATGATACATATGCACTTATGAAACACACTATACGTATACATACATGACACAGTCTATACATACACATGATACATTCCAAACATATATACATATGTCAGGGCTTGGGATAGAACCCGGGTCTCCGGTGTGAAAGGTGAATGACGTACCAATTGAGCTACTGGGACTTGATGAACTCAATAAACAAAAGCACATGATACCCTCCATACATATACACACAATACCGCATTGCATATCCGCATTGTGGAAACGCTACAAGACGCGCAAGCGTGGGAAGCGAGCCGGCGCGCTCGTCAGGCTAAGACAGCGCGGCTTCAGCTTCCTAACAAAATGGACGAACTACTTCACATGCAAAAACAAGAACTTTAACAACTCTGTTGTCCTGTGTTTCACGGAAACCTGGCTAAACGAAGCCATTCCGGACAGCGCATTAAACCTACCGGACTTTCAGCTGTACAGAGCAGATCGCGATACGGAGTCAACGGGCAAAACGCGCGGTGGTGGGACATGCTTTTACATCACCAGAAGGTGGTGTACGGATGTAACTGTGTTAAAGAAGATGAACTGTCCTGATGTGGAAGTGCTTTTCATTAACTGTAAGCCGTTTTATTCACCAAGAGAGTTTTCCTCGTTCATTCTCGTCTGTGTTTACATTCCACCGCAAGCACACATGAGTACTGCGCTGCAACAGCTGGCTGATCTGATCACAGAGACAGAACAACAACACCCGGACTCTGTTTTTATCATACTTGGGGACTTTAATCAGGCAAAACTCACACATGAGCTGCCTAAATTCAAACAGCACATTACATGCCCCACCAGAGGCAATAAAATTTTACACTCTATATATATATGCACACATGATACATTCTATACATATACACTCTATTTATATGCACACATGATACATCCTATACATATGCACTTATCAAACAGGACACAGTCTATACATATGCACACATGATACATTCTATACTTATACAAACAGGACACAGTCTATACATATGCACACATGAAACATTCTATACATATACACACATGACACAGTCTATACTTATACGTATGCACACATGATACATCCTATACATATGCACTTATCAAACAGGACACAGTCTATACATATGCACACATGATACATTCTATACTTATACAAACAGGACACAGTCTATACATATGAACACATGATACATTCTATACACGACACAGTCTATACATATACACACATGACAGTCTATACTTATACACACATGACACATTCTATACTTATACAAACAGGACACAGTCTATACATATGAACACATAATACATTATATACACGACACAGTCTATACATATACACACATGACACAGTCTATACATATGCAAACATGATACATTCTATAGTTATACGTATGCACTTATACATTCTATACACATACACACATGACAGTCTATACATATGCAAACATGATACATTCTATACTTATACAAACATGATACATTCTATACTTATACGTATGCACACATGACACAGTCTATACTTACACGTATGATATATTTTATACTTATACACACGACCCAGTCTATATATAGGCACACATGAAACATTCTATTCTCATACGACACAGTCTATACATAGGCACACATGATACATTCTATACATATGCACACATGATACATTCTATAATTATACACACGATACAGTCTATACATAGGCACACATGACACAGTTTGTACATTTACACTCTCTATATATATATATATATATATGCACACATGATACATCCTATACATATGCACTTATGAAACACTCTATACATATACATACATGACACAGTCTATACATACACATGATATACATATACACACATGATACATTCCATACATATACACATATGTCAGGGCTTGGGATAGAACCCGGGTCTCCGGCGTGAAAGGTGAATGACATACCAATTGAGCTACTGGTACTTGATGAACCCAATAAACAAAAGCACAAGATACACTGCATACATTATACACATTATACATTCTATAATTGTACACACGACACAGTCTATACATAGGCACACATGATACATTCTATACATAGGCGCACATGACACAGTCTATACATACACACTCTATATATATGCACACATGATACATTCTATACATATGCACACATGATACATTCTATACTTATACGTATGCACACATGATACATTCTATAATTATACACACATGTTACATTCTATAATTATACACACGACACAGTCTATACATAGGCACACATGAAACATTCTATACATATAAACACGACACAGTATATACATAGGCACACAAGATACATTCTATACATATACACACAGGACACAGTCTATACATATGCACACGATACATTCTATACATAGGCACACATGACACAGTCTATACATATACACTCTATATATATGCACACATGATACATTCTATACAAATGCACACATGATACATTCTATACTTATACGTATGCACACATGATACATTTTATAATTATACACACGACACAGTCTATACATAGGCACACATGAAACATTCTATACATATAAACACGACACAGTCTATACATATGCACACATGATACATTCTATACTCATACGTATGCACACATGATACATTCTATACTTATACACACATGACACAGTCTATACATATGCACACATGATACATTCTATAATTATACACACGACACAGTCTATACATAGGCACACATGAAACATTCTATACATATAAACACGACACAGTCAATACATAGGCACACATGATACATTCTATACATATACACACAGGACACAGTCTATACATATGCACACATGATACATTCTATACATAGGCACACATGACACAGTCTATACATATACACTCTATATATATGCACACATGATACATTCTATACATATGCACACATGATACATTCTATACTTATACGTATGCACACATGATACATTTTATAATTATACACACGACACAGTCTATACATAGGCACACATGAAACATTCTATACATATAAACACAACACAGTCTATACATATGCACACATGATACATTCTATACTCATACGTATGCACACATGATACATTCTATACTTATACACACATGACACAGTCTATACATATGCACACATGATACATTCTATAATTATACACACAACACAGTCTATACATAGGCACACATGAAACATTCTATACATAGGCACACATGACACAGTCTGTACATTTACACTCTCTCTATATATATGCACACATGTTACATTCTATACATATACACGCTATTTATATGCACACATGATACATCCTATACATATGCACTTATGAAACACTCTATACATATACATACATGACACAGTCTATACATACACATGATATACATAAACACACATGATACATTCCACATTCCATACATATACACATATGTCAGGGCTTGGGATAGAACCCGGGTCTCCGGCATGAAAGGTGAATGACATACCAATTGAGCTACTGGGACTTGATGAACCCATTAAACAAAAGCACAAGATACACATCATACATACACACGACACAGTCTATACATTTGCACATAATATACATCCTATACATATACACACATGACACAGTCTATACATATGCACACATGAAACATTCTATACATATACACACGACACAGTCTATACGTATGCACACATGATACATTCTATACTTATACACACAGGACACAGCCTATACATATGAACACATGATACATTCTATACATATACACACATGACACAGTCTATACATATGCAAACATGATACAATCTATACTTATACAAACAGGACACAGTCTGTACATATGCACACATGAAACATTCTATATTCATATGACACAGTCTATACATTGCACACATGATACATTCTATACATATACACACATGACACAGTCTATACTTATACGTATGCACACATGATACATTCTATACTTATACAAACAGGACACAGTCTATACATATGCACACATGAAACATTCTATACATATACACACATGACACAGTCTATACTTTTACGTATGCACACATGATACATTCTATACTTTTACAAACAGGACACAGTCTATACATATGAACACATGATACATTCTATACACGACACAGTCTATACATATACACACGACACAGTCTATACATATGCAAACATGATACAATCTATACTTATACGTATGCACACATGATACATTTTATACTTATACACACGACACAGTCTATACATATGCACACATGATACATTTTATTATTATACACACGACACAGTCTATACATAAGCACACATGAAACATTCTATACATATAAACACGACAGTCTATACATAGGCACACATGATACATAGACACATGATATACATATACACACATGATACATTCCATACATATACACATATGTCAGGGCTTGGGATAGAACACGGGTCTCCGGCGTGAAAGGTGAATGACATACCAATTGAGCTACTGGGACTTGATGAACCCATTAAACAAAAGCACAAGATACACTGCATACATTATACACTATATACATATACACACATAATACACTCCATACATATATACACAATACACTCTATACATATACACACTTCATACATATGCACTTATGATCCACTCTATACATATACACACATAATACACATCCACTTTACACACACTTTATTTTACCCACACATATACTTATAATACACTCTATACATATACACACTTCACACATATGCACTTATGATCCACTCTATACATATGCACACATGATACAGTCTATACATATACACAGATGATACACATCCACTTTTCACACACACACAATATACTCCATACATTTGCACTTATGATACACTCTATACATATACACATAAGATACAGTCTATACATATGCACTCTATACATATACACATGATACACGTGCACTTATGATCCATTCTATACATATTTACACATGATACACTCCATACATATACACTTATGATCCACTCTATACATATACACACATGATACACTTATAATACAGTCTATACATATGCACACATTATACACTTATGATACAGTCTATACATATGCACACGATACATTCTATACTTATACACACGACACAGTCTATACAAAGGCACACATGAAACATTCTATACATATACACACATGACACAGTCTGCATATGCACACATGATACATTCTATACATATAATAAACACGACACAGTCTATACATAGGCACACATGAAACATTCTATACATATACACACAGGACACAGTCTATACATATGCACACATGATACATTCTATACATATGCACACATGATACATTCTATACTTATACGTATGCACACATGATACATTCTATAATTATACACACGACACAGTCTATACATAGGCACACATGAAACATTCTATACATATAAACACGACACAGTCTATACATATGCACACATAATACATATACACACGACACAGTCTATACATAGGCACACATGATACATTCTATACATATACTCACAACACAGTCTATACATATGCACACATGATACATTCTATACTTATACGTAAGCACACATGAAACATTCTATACATATACACACATGACACAGTCTATACATATGCACACATGATACATTCTATACTTATACGTATGCACACATGATACATTCTATACTTATACACACGACACAGTCTATATATAGGCACACATGAAACATTCTATACATATACACACGACACAGTCTATACATATGCACACGACACAGTCTATACATATACACACATGACACAGTCTATACTTATACGTATGCACACATGATACATTCTATACTTATACACACGACACAGTCTATACATATACACACATGACACAGTCTATACATATGCAAACATGATACATTCTATACTTATACATGAAACATTCTATACATATACTCACGACACAGTCTATACATATGCACACATGATACATTCTATACTTATACGTATGCACACATGAAACAGTCTATACATATACACACATGACACAGTCTATACATATGCACACATGATACATTCTATACTTATACATATGCACACATGATACATTCTATACTTATACACACGACACAGTCTATATATAGGCACACATGAAACATTCTATACATATACATACATGACACAGTCTATACATTGCACACATGATACATTATATACATATACACACGACACAGTCTATACATATGCACACGACACAGTCTATACTTATACGTATGCACACATGATACATTCTATACTTATACAAACAGGACACAGTCTATACATATGCACACATGAAACATTCTATACATATACACACGACACAGTCTATACATATACACACATGACACAGTCTATACATATGCACACATGATACATTCTACACTTATACACACAGGACACAGTCTATACATATGAACACATGATACAGTCTATACATATGCACACATGATACATTCTATACTTATACACACAGGACACAGTCTATACATATGAACACATGATACATTCTATACACACATGACACAGTCTATACTTATACACACATGATACATTCTATACTTATACAAACAGGACACAGTCTATACATATGCACACATGATACATTCTATACTTATACACACGACACAGTCTATATATAGGCACACATGAAACAATCTATACTCATACACATATGACACAGTCTATACATTGCAGACATGATACATTCTATACATATACACACGACACAGTCTATACATATGCACACGACACAGTCTATACATATACACACATGACACAGTCTATACATATGCACACATGATACATTCTATACTTATACGTATGCACACATGATACATTCTATACTTTTACACACGACACAGTCTATATATAGGCACACATGAAACATTCTATACTCATACACATATGACACAGTCTATAAATTGCACACATGATACATTCTATACATATACACACATGACACAGTCTATACTTATACGTATGCACACATGATACATTCTATACTTATACAAACAGGACACAGTCTATACATATGCACACATGAAACATTCTATACATATACACACATGACACAGTCTATACATATACGTATGCACACATGATACATTCTATACTTATACAAACAGGACACAGTCTATACATATGAACACATGATACATTCTATACACACATGACACAGTCTATACATATGCAAACATGATACAATCTATACTTATACGTATGCACACATGATACATTTTATACTTATACACACGACACAGTCTATACATATGCACACATGATACATTCTATTATTATACACATGACACAGTCTATACATAAGCACACATGAAACATTCTATGCATATAAACATGACAGTCTATACATAGGCACACATGACACAGTCTACATATACACACATGATACATTCCATACATATACACATATGTCAGGGCTTGGGATAGAACCCGGGTCTCCGGCGTGAAAGGTGAATGACATACCAATTGAGCTACTGGGACTTGAAGAACCCATTAAACAAAAGCACAAGATACACTGCATACATTATACACTATATACCAATACACACATGATACACTCCATACATATACACACAATACACTCTATACATATACACACTTCACACATATGCACTCATGATCCACTCTATACATATACACACATAATACACATCCACTTTACACACACTTTACTTTATTTTACCCACACATATACTTATAATACACTCTATACATATACACACTTCACACATATGCACTTATGATCCACTCTATACATATGCACACATGATACAGTCTATACATATACACACATGATACACATCCACTTTTCACACACACACACAATATACTCCATACATTTGCACTTATGATACACTCTATACATATACACATATGATACAGTCTATACATATGCACACGATACATTCTATACTTATACGTATGCACACATGATACATTCTATAATTATACACACGACACAGTCTATACATAGGCACACATGAAACATTCTATACATATACACACATGACACAGTCTATACATATGCACACACGACACAGTCTGCATATGCACACATGATACATTCTATACATATAATAAACACGACACAGTCTATACATAGGCACACATGAAACATTCTATACATATACACACAGGACACAGTCTATACATATGCACACATGATACATTCTATACTTATACGTATGCACACATGAAACATTCTATACATATACACACATGACACAGTCTATACATATGCACACATGATACATTCTATACTTATACACACATGATACATTCTATACTTTTACACACGACACAGTCTATATATAGGCACACATGAAACATTCTATACTCATACACATATGACACAGTCTATACATTGCACACATGACACAGTCTATACTTATACACACATGATACATTCTATACTTATACAAACAGGACACAGTCTATACATATGAACACATTCTATACACGACACAGTCTATACATATACACATGACACAGTCTATACATATGCAAACATGATACAATCTATACTTATACGTATACACACATGATACATTTTATACTTATACACACGACACAGTCTATACATATGCACACATGATACATTCTATTATTATACACACGACACAGTCTATACATAAGCACACATGAAACATTCTATACATATAAACACAACAGTCTATACATAGGCACACATGACACAGTCTATACATACACATGACACACATATACACACATGATACATTCCATACATATACACATATGTCAGGGCTTGGGATAGAACCCGGGTCTCCGGCGTGAAAGGTGAATAACATACCAATTGAGCTACTGGGACTTGATGAACCCATTAAACAAAAGCACAAGATACACTGCATACATTATACACTATATACATATACACACATAATACACTCCATACATATACACACGATACACTCTATACATATACACACTTCATACATTTGCACTTATGATCCACTCTATACATATACACACATAATACACATCCACTTTACACACACTTTACTTTATTTTACCCACACATATACTTATAATACACTCTATACATATACACACTTCACACATATGCACTTATGATCCACTCTATACATATGCACACATGATACAGTCTATACATATACACACATGATACACATCCACTTTTCACACACACACACAATATACTCCATACATTTGCACTTATGATACACTCTATACATATACACATAAGATACAGTCTATACATATGCACTCTATACATATACACACAATACACGTGCACTTATGATCCATTCTATACATATTTACACATGATACACTCCATACATATACACTTATGATCCACTCTATACATATACACACATGATACACTTATAATACAGTCTATACATATGCACACATTATACACTTATGATACAGTCTATACATATGCACACGATACATTCTATACTTATACGTATGCACACATGAAACAATCTATACATATACACACATGACACAGTCTATACATAGGCACACATGAAACATTCTATACATATACACACAGGACACAGTCTATACATATGCACACATGATACATTCTATACATATGCACACATGATACATTCTATACTTATACGTATGCACACATGATACATTCTATAATTATACACACGACACAGTCTATACATAGGCACACATGAAACATTCTATACATATAAACACGACACAGTCTATACATAGGCACACATGATACATTCTATACATATACTCACGACACAGTCTATACATATGCACACATGATACATTCTATACTTATACGTATGCACACATGAAACATTCTATACATATACACACATGACACAGTCTATACATATGCACACATGATACATTCTATACTTATACGTATGCACACATGATACATTCTATACTTATACACACGACACAGTCTATATATAGGCACACATGAAACATTCTATACTCATACACATATGACACAGTCTATACATTGCACACATGATACATTCTATACTTATACATGAAACATTCTATACATATACTCACGACACAGTCTATACATATGCACACATGATACATTCTATACTTATACGTATGCACACATGATACATTCTATACTTATACACACGACACAGTCTATACATATGCACACGACACAGTCTATACAAAAACACACACGACACAGTCTATACTTATACATATGCACACATGAAACATTCTATACATATACACACGACACAGTCTATACATATGCACACGACACAGTCTATACAAAAACACACACGACACAGTCTATACTTATACATATGCACACATGAAACATTCTATACATATACACACGACACAGTCTATACATATACACACATGACACAGTCTATACATATACACACATGATACATTCTATACTTATACAAACAGGACACAGTCTATACATATGCACACATGATACATTCTATACTTATACACACGACACAGTCTATATATAGGCACCCATGAAACATTCTATACTCATACACATATGACACAGTCTATACATTGCAGACATGATACATTCTATACATATACACACGACACTGTCTATACATATGCACACGACACAGTCTATACATATACACACATGACACAATCTATACTTATACGTATGCACACATGATACATTCTATACTTATACACATGACACAGTCTATACATATACACACATGACACAGTCTATACATATGCACACATGATACATTCTATACTTATACGTATGCACACATGAAACATTCTATACATATACACACATGATACATTCTATACTTATACGTATGCACACATGAAACATTCTATACATATACACACATGACACAGTCTATACATATGCACACATGATACATTCTATACTTATACACACATGATACATTCTATACTTTTACACACGACACAGTCTATATATAGGCACACATGAAACATTCTATACTCATACACATATGACACAGTCTATACATTGCACACATGACACAGTCTATACTTATACACACATGATACATTCTATACTTATACAAACAGGACACAGTCTATACATATGCACACATGAAACATTCTATACAAATACACACATGACACAGTCTATATTTATACGTATGCACACATGATACATTCTATACTTATACAAACAGGACACAGTCTATACATATGAACACATTCTATACACGACACAGTCTATACATATACACACGACACAGTCTATACATATGCAAACATGATACAATCTATACTTATACGTATACACACATGATACATTTTATACTTATACACACGACACAGTCTATACATAAGCACACATGAAACATTCTATACATATAAACACAACAGTCTATACATAGGCACACATGACACAGTCTATACATACACATGACACACATATACACACATGATACATTCCATACATATACACATATGTCAGGGCTTGGGATAGAACCCGGGTCTCCGGCGTGAAAGGTGAATAACATACCAATTGAGCTACTGGGACTTGATGAACCCATTAAACAAAAGCACAAGATACACTGCATACATTATACACTATATACATATACACACATAATACACTCCATACATATACACACGATATACTCTATACATATACACACTTCATACATATGCACTTATGATCCACTCTATACATATACACACATAATACACATCCACTTTACACACACTTTACTTTATTTTACCCACACATATACTTATAATACACTCTATACATATACACACTTCACACATATGCACTTATGATCCACTCTATACATATGCACACATGATACAGTCTATACATATACACACATGATACACATCCACTTTTCACACACACACACAATATACTCCATACATTTGCACTTATGATACACTCTATACATATACACATAAGATACAGTCTATACATATGCACTCTATACATATACACACAATACACGTGCACTTATGATCCATTCTATACATATTTACACATGATACACTCCATACATATACACTTATGATCCACTCTATACATATACACACATGATACACTTATAATACAGTCTATACATATGCACACATTATACACTTATGATACAGTCTATACATATGCACACGATACATTCTATACTTATACGTATGCACACATGAAACAATCTATACATATACACACATGACACAGTCTATACATATGCACACATGATACATTCTATACTTATACGTATGCACACATGATACATTCTATACTTATACACACGACACAGTCTATACATATGCACACGACACAGTCTATACAAAAACACACACGACACAGTCTATACTTATACATATGCACACATGAAACATTCTATACATATACACACGACACAGTCTATACATATACACACATGACACAGTCTATACATATGCACACATGATACATTCTATACTTATACACACAGGACACAGTCTATACATATGAACACATGATACATTCTATACACGACACAGTCTATACATATACACACATGACACAGTCTATACTTATACACACATGATACATTCTATACTTATACAAACAGGACACAGTCTATACATATGCACACATGATACATTCTATACTTATACACACGACACAGTCTATATATAGGCACACATGAAACATTCTATACTCATACACATATGACACAGTCTATACATTGCAGACATGATACATTCTATACATATACACACGACACTGTCTATACATATGCACACGACACAGTCTATACATATACACACATGACACAGTCTATACATATGCACACATGATACATTCTATACTTATACGTATGCACACATATGTCAGGGCTTGGAATAGAACCTTGGTGTCCGGCGTGAAAGGTGAACGACTTATCAACTGAGCTACTGGGACTTGATGAACCCATTGCATACATGATACACTCCATACATATACTATATATACATATATACTATCCATACATGTCAGGGTCTGGGTCTCTGGCGTGAAGGTTAGTCACGTAACTACTGAGGGTACACACATGATATACTCTATACATATACACATAAGACACAGTCTATAGATATACACACATGATACACTCTATACATATACACACGATACACTCTATACATATACACACTTCATACATATGCACTTATGATCCACTCTATACATATACACACATGATACACTCCATACATATGCACACATGATACAGTCTATACATTTACACACATGATACACATCTACTTTACCCATCCACACAACGTACTCCATACATTTGCACTTATGATATACTCTATACATATACACATAAGATACAGTCTATACTGTACATATGCACACATTATACACTTATACACTTATGATACATATACACACGATACACGTATGATCCATTCAATACATTTATACACATACACACTTATGATCCACTCTATACATAAACACACGATACACATCCACACAATATACTCCCTACATTTGCACTTATGATACACTCTATACCAGGAGTGACCAAATTTGTTCCTGGAGGGCCGGTATCCTGCAGATCCTACACACATGACACAGTCTATACATATACACACGATACACTCCGTTCATATTCACTTATGATACAGTCTATACATATGATTTTACATTATCACTTTACACACACACACACAATATACTCCATACATTTGCACTTATGATACACTCTATACATATACACACATGATATACTCTATACATAAACACATAAGACACAGTCTATAGATATACACACATGATACACTCCATACATACACTCACGATACACTATATACATATACACACGTCATACATATGCACTTATGATCCACTCTATACATATACACACATGATACACACATTCTTAATTACATATTACATACATGTGTACTGTGCATATTTAAGTATATAACTGTAACTATATGCTGCACATGAAATATACAAACACGTTTATAATTACAATGTAACAACATAGTAACTACATCCAAGATAAAAGGTTGTAATTACATATTACGTGTACATGTATATAACTCTACCACAAAAAATGTACAATATACAAAAACACATTTACAATAATATCATAGATGTAATAACAGTGATATATCAATGTAATTATAATGTAATAAAAATGTAATTGCATGTGTACTGCATATATTTACGTATAAATGCAGTACTGTACATGAAATATACAAAGAAACTTAAGTTTATAAATATTATTGTAATATAATATAAATACAAGAAGTGACATGGAAACAATGTGCAAGGTCACGTAGAATTTCTCTTGTTATTAACTACATAATGGAAAAAGAAGGTTTAGCGAAGTAGAAAATGTACTTATTTTGCTCACCTGGCCTTTGAAGAGAATTAGCAATTTCTCCTCGACGTTTTTTCTTTTTTAACCCCGTTGTGATATTGCTCAGATGACACAAGGGTGTTGCTGCCAAATTGCTACTAGTTTTTCCTTCATTTCTTGGGTCCAAATGAACTGAAAATGAGCGCTTTAACCTCCTGCTAGCCTCGCCGATGTTATTTTCAATCAGAACATATTTCACATGGCATGATTTTGAATCGCTGACATGTCCAGATATTTCGCATACCAAATATCAGTGTCGGCGACTCATCGGCGATTCTCTCAGATCGCGTCCTTGACAGTTCACACTGTGTGATTGTTATTCACACTGTAAGAGGCTAAATTATTATATGCGTTTGTTTATATGACAAAACATGTCTTTTTGACTCAAGAAGGTCCATACTGACTCCAAAGGCAGATACTGTCAAGATCAGGGACTGGTATGTGGACTTTGGGGGTTTTACGATGTGGTCACATGTTGATTGGTCAGTTTGAATGTCTCAGTATTTGGGCTTTAGTCACATGGTCAAGAAAGATACAAAATAGGTGGTAAAACACTGCTCTGGCTCTTTTCTTTTCCTGGCCTGTCTTTTCCTGGTCTGCTTTCCTCCTCTGCTCCTCTCCTCCTTTGGAGTCTATCTTCGCTGACTCTACTGCAATCAGGCTAACTTTTGGGCCTGCTCTCTTTGTCTCTCTCTCCCTGCCCCTGTGTCTCTCCTTCTACCTATGGTAACTTTAATTTTACATTTAAGCTGGGTACAATTTATATCATATTTTTTATCATTTCATATTTGATCATTTTATACAGTTATTTTGTAACTAATTCAGTTGTAACCATAGCAAGTTATTGTCATTAAATCATCTCATTTTCAAGTATTGGTGAATTACTTTTGATTTAACTTCAACACTTAACTGTTCCATATTGCAATACAATACAATCACATAATATCAATGCTCTCCCACATTTATAGCTATTAATACTGCCCATTCGGCAGAACTACATATCGAACCGCTGTGGTTTTAAAACCCAATTCTACAACGTGAACGAGCAGCGATTTGCCTGTGATTTCAGGAATTTGTCGGCAATTTCTCAAAACCTGTCAGCGGGTCAAAATCAGGGCTAAAATCATGCAGTCTGAACTTGACATGCTAATCTAGCTAAAAATAGTGCTTAATGTAACCAAAATTGAGTTTTAAATCTCATAATTAAATAGAAAAAGGTGAATTGGGTAAGCTAAATTGGCCGCAGTGTATGTGTGTGAATGTCCCAGTGATGGGTTGCAACTGAAAGGGCATCCACTGTGTAAAACATGTGCTGGATAAGTTGTCGATTCATTCCGCTGTGGCGACCCCCCATTAATATAGGGACTAAGCTGAAAAGAAAAGGAATGAATGAATACATTTAATAGAAAACGAGGCTAATAACAGCATAAAGGTCCATTTTTTGAGATAAAAGAACCAACCCTTTCAGCAGGCTGGCTACGGGCCTGTTTAAGAAGAGGCCTTTGTACTAGAAAGAGGTGTTTTAATGAACTCACTGACATTCTCAGTAGCTTGAGTAAAAACAAAACAATTAGCATCCTTGTCAATGCTTTAATATAGTATGCAAATAACATGTTTTCCTCATATACTGCCATGCAGGGATGATACTAATGGAGTTTAACGTTGAGGAATACAAATAAGACATTAAACCCTAATTGGCAGCGAGAGATGGAAGTGTGTAAGGAGAAGGAGAGGAACATGGAGCCATGTGTGAAATATAGTTATATTTATAGAACAAAAATAAACTACATACTATCCATAATTCATAAAGGAAGACATAGGAATACAAATATATACTAACAAGGCCAAACCTGCAGATGAAATTCAGACCTGTTGCTCGTCTTTTGTGAGGGCGACTGGTAACCATAACAATGCTGGGTGATGTCGCAAGGATCATCTGAAGAGAAAATAGGACAAATTATTTTCACAGATAGGAAACAACTGCATTATATGCTCTGACAGGAAAACTGTCTATGAGTGGAACAAAATATGATACATTACTGTAAAAAGGAAGAAAAAAATACAATAATGTGCAGAGACTCTGACCTACTGTGCATGATGGAAAAATCGGAGTAAACAACCCACATCCTAACATAAGAACTGATATGTTAGTCACGCTGTCGTGACCCACCTCTTTATCTGCGCAGCTCTGTTTTTCAGTCCATGACACAGGTATTCAAAAGTGTTACTCAGAGCAGAATCAGATCAAAGTGACCAGTATGAAAATCAGCATATAAATGCAATGCTTTCTTTGTCTTAACCTGCTCAGTCATTACTGTATGTGCTCTTGGATTTCTCTCACTGGTGTGTACAAGACATAACAACAGGCAAAATGAAAGCCATTATGTTCTCTTTACTGCAACATGTTTGGATGAGATTCAGTCTGATTGGAGATATTTGATTATTTTTCCGCCACAACTTGGATGGAATATTATAATCTCAGGTGGTGTATTTTTAGTTTGAATGAGGACATGTTGTTGAATTTAACTCTTATAACAGAAGTAAGACTGTCTGTCTGACTGTCTATCTGTCTATATCATCCATTTATCTATCTATCCATCTATCCGTCCGTCCATCCATCCATCCTCAATCCATATTTAATCCATCCATCCTTCAGTCTCCAGTCTCAATCAATCCATCCATCCAACCATCTGACTTCAATCAATCTTAAACCCATCTATCATCAATCCATCCATCCATCCCTCCGTCCATCCGTCCATCTGTTCGTCCATTCATTCATCCATCCATCCTCAATCCATTCATCCATCCACCCTCAATCCATCCATCCATCCATCCATCCATCCATCCATTCATCAATTCATTCTCAATCCAGCCATCCATCCATCCTCAATCCATCCATCAATCCATCCTCAATCTACCCATCCTCAATCAATCTATCCTTAATCATCCATCCATCCATACTCAATCCATCCATCCATCCCCAATCCATCCATCCATACTCAATCCATCTATCCTCAATCATCCATCCATTCATCCCCAATCTATCCATCCATCCATCCATCCATCATGTTTAAACATAATAGTGTTAACCACATTGAAACCTATTGATAGTGATAAAATTATGCATTTAAAGCCTATGCAATGGCATTGTGAGGTTTTATGCAAATATAACATTTTAGTTTTGATAGTTTCATTAATTTTAATGAATGTTTTTTTAATTGTTTCAATAATCATGTATTATTGCTGTTTTCTGATCTAATCAGTTAGAATCAGACCTCTTTACAGAGTATCACGAGCAACTGCTAACGGTTATTGTCTTGTTCCAAAGTGTAAGACCTCCTTTGGTCAATCTGTTTTCTCTGTTTAGAGAACCAAATTGTGTAATGATTTAACTGTTAGCCTATAATTAGAAAATAATGTTCTTAAAAATTGGTTAAAAACAAAACAGCAGTGTTTACACAAATAGTGAACTATTAGTTAGTTTGATCATGCCACCTTTGCTTTTGCCTTACAATTTATTGTAAAGATTTATAATGTTGTGTATATGTATTTATTGTATTTTCATTTTATGTTAAGCCTTCATTGGACAGGCGTTGAGAGTTAGTAATTCTGTTAATACACTTAAATGCATTTGGTTTGTCAAGTGTAATTGTGATGTCCATGTCAAATAAACAATAAATAGTAAATAATAATAACAAACAATTAATAGCTCATAATATTTGTCTTTGCCATGGCAGTACATACATTTTTGTTATTTTGGAAGATACTAGTATTCAGCTTAAAGTTCAATTTAAAGGCTTAGCTAAAAAAAATGAGTTAGCTAGACAAGTCATATACTCAAGAGAAGTCCTATTTTTTAAGTCATAAATTCTAATACTGACCTCAGCAGTTTTTACATTTTTACAAATGTTTGTATTTTTATTTCAGCAAGACTAAAAGAAATAAGACTTTCTCCAGATGAAAATTATAATGAGAAATAGTTTGAAAAATCTCCTTGCTGGTACACAGTGCTTTGGCTTTAAAAAATAATTACAGTTTAACATTAGGACTAATAATTTTGTCTTCAATTCTGTCCATCAATGTTTGTATATTACGGAAGCCCTGAACCACAAGGTGAAAAAAAAGCACCCTTGGTGGTGAGGGGGAAAAAAAAAAAAAGAAAACTTATGTCGTTATAACGAGATATTATGTCGTTATAAAGAGATATTATGTTTTTATAATGACATAATAGCTTGAACTGCAAGTAAAAAAAAAAAAAAAGCAGTCTTGGTGGTGATAAAAAAGAGAAAACTTATGTCGATATAACAAGATATTATGTCGTTATAACGAGATATGTTGTTATAACGACATAATATCTTGAACCGCAAGGTGAAAAAAAAAGCAGTCTTGGTGGTGATAAAAAATAAGAAAACTTATGTCATTAAAACGAGATATTATGTCGTTACAACAACATAATATCTAATTATAACGACATAATATCTCGTTATAACGACATAAGTTTTCTTTTTTTTTCCCTACCACAAAGACTGCTTTTTTTTCACCTTGAGGTTCAGTGCTTCCTTAATATATCTTGTGATTGGAAATAGAAAATAAAAAACCCAAACTAAAGTAAACTATAAAATTTGCACATATATTTGATGTAGTTACATAACATTACTAGTTACTTTAAAAAGGCAATCCATCCATCCATCCAACCATCCATCCATCCATCCATCCATCCATCCATCCATCCATCCATCCATCCATCCATCCATCCATCCATCCATCATGTTTAAACATAATAGTGTTAACCACATTGAAACCTATTGATATTGATAAAATTATGGATCTAAAGCCTATGCAATGGCATTGTGAGGTTTTATGCAAATTAAACATTTTTAGTTTTGATAGTTTCATTAATTTTAATGAATGTTTTTTAAATGTTTCAATAGTCATGTATTATTGCTGTTTTCTGATCTAATCAGTCAGAATCAGACCTCCTACAGAGTAACACGAGCAACTGCTAACGGTTATTGTCTTGTTCCAAAGTGTAAGACCTATAACAACATAAGTTTTCTTTTTTTTTTTTCTCCTCACCACCAAGACTGCTTTTTTTTCACCATGAGGTTCAGGGCTTCCGTAGTATATCTTGTAATTGGAAATAGAAAATAAAAAACCCAAACTAAAGTAAACTATAAAATTTGCACACATATTTGATGTAGTTACATTACATTACTAGTTACTTTAAAAAGGCAGTAAGGGTGTAATCTTAAAATAAGCAGTGGAAATAAGCAAACAATCTCATCCTCAAAGATTTGGTGTCTGTCTTGCTACATCAAATCAAGGCTTAAGTAAGCTACAGTGAGATGTGTGGAGGAAAACTGTTTGCAAAGGCTTCTGGGATATGAAAAGATTTTTTTTTTTAATGCAGAAAGGTCAACACTTTCTCCATTATGTCAAATTTCATTACAGTGCAGCCAGCCATCTCTACCATTCAGGTTAGACTTAATGCATCCAAATTGCGGCAATTATGATTTCAGTTTAAAACAGCCTTTTTAAAGACAATAATTATTGTTATACATAATCATTTCATGAGTAAGACAAGAGATTGCAAGAGAAACAATTCTGTTCCTTCTCCAGGGAATCACACAAAAGGACTAAATATATTACAATACATTTCTTATTTTATTTCACAAGGAATTTGAAACAATGAATATATAATAATATAAAAGCAAGCACTTAGAGCTCGTAAATGATTCACTTGACAGAAAAAAACTGACCTGTCTAATCTATCAGGCTTTCAACCTTTAAAACATCTTCGTAAGGAAAAAAAAACCTCATTTCTTTAAAGGCGCACTTGAGGCAACCTTTATACTCATATCGACTCCCATTTTTCACTATTTCAAGTGTCTCGGTTTGACAGTTCAAGCATGCTCGGTTGCAGTGTGGCCTTTAGTAATGCTGAACTTTAGGATTAGTCTTAATTAGTTTAACATATTACCTCTGCAAAAGGCTGACAAACGTTTTAATTAAACGAAGAAAGGGAAAATGGCCGCAGGGTGTCGCCGACAAAGACAAGACAGAGACAAAGCAATACCTAAAAATCTCCTGAACGCTGGCCAGTAGATGACCTCCACCCAGAATAAAACCGGGCAGCAGGTTATGCTCGGTCAGTGTTCTTGTTGTTGTCCTTATATCTCGTAATAAAGCGAGACTGGTGCCTCTCTGTGGACAAAAGAGGTAAAACATCCTTCACGAGTTGTCACTACATGAACGTGAACGTGTTACACATTGTTATTACCTTTCACGTTAAGTCAATCGCCAAAAGTTGTTTATCTATTTTAAGATTTATGAGTATAGACCATTTCAGTGTGGTCATGTCATTGGCCCATGAACATTTCCTGCTTCAAAGTATTTTAGAACTGGAACAAGAAGCAATCAGTCATAAGTACTTAATGTTAAAATAACTATCGTAAGTATTTTTCAATACGTGGCTCTTTTGGACACTAGGAAGTTACAGAAATTAATAATGTCAAACAGGAAATGCGTTGGGACCGTTGTTTTTTCTTTATAAATAGTCTAACGAGAATTTGTTATACTGTGCTTTATTCAACACTTACCTCCAATACTGAATTTAGATCCATTAAACTGTATCCCTTGAGTGAATTTCTGCATGTTTTGTCAACGAATGTGAGTGAATCAATGAATCATTTACACAACTGATTCGGAGATTATTCGACGTTGTCAAGAGTTTTAAAATACAAAAAACAAGTAAATAAAATAGAAACATATAAAGATGCCTAAAATGTGAGTTACTTATATATATATATATATATATATATATATATATATATATATATATATATATATATATATATATATAAATAAATTCATAATAATGTAATTTTGAAAATGTTGGCCTGTGTGTGTTTTTTGAGTATCATTTTTGATCATTTCTATCTTATTTGCAGTTTGTTGCAGATACTAATATTCATGTAACCAAAATGTGATATGGAATTCGAAAAGCTTGTAATAAAGCAATGAAATGTATTTAAATATCACCTGACACTCCACAGTATAGATTTCCCAATACTGTTCCTCAAAAGTGCAGTGTATTAAAAAATGTAATAAGATTTACATATGATAGTTTTTATTATTACTAAGTAAATCTAAGTTTGGGAAAAGTAAATTATTGCTAAAACTATAACTCAAACATGGCACATTCTAAACCTCTTAGCAAATGGAAACAAAGCAAACCCACTACACTAAGGAAGCAAAACAATTACAAAAAATAAGTCAACTTAGCAGTGACAAGTTATAACTAATTACTCCCCTTTACCCACTTTTGTAATGTAACAAATAACTTTCTTTAAATGCAAAAGAGCTGCTGCTGCTCTCCGCCCCCTTTCCAGAAGGTGGAGTCTTTACAGCCTGTGTCTCTGATACTCTGAAGACTAAACCTCTGATTTAGTTTATCTGGTGAATGGCACTCACATGACACAGCTGTTTATCAACATCATCATAAAAATATATTATCTGTAAGCAGTTTAAACTCCTGACAGACTATTTCAGGATGCAAACATCCAAAACATATGCAAAGACAGACAACTCTTTGAGTCCTTATGTTACATGAGTATTACAGTTTTGAAACACTGCTCTTTTTTTTAAATAGACTAATTTTTTAATTTCATGAGTGTTAAACAGTGCTCTTTATTATTTTATGTTTATTTAGTAAAATGACTTAAATTCACTATTTAATAAAATAAAAAAGTATTATAGTGTTAAAAAAAGGATTTTTAATGGAGTGACAGTGTGCAACATGATTATTAGAACAATTTCAGTCATGTTGAGCTCTGAAAACAGAGTAGTAGATACAAGACAGCAAGATTTATAGTGTAAGTTACTACATATGCATATAAAAATAAATGATATAGCCAATATATCATATAAGAGACAACATTGAGACAAACCAATAAGAGTTCAAAAAAGTGCAATGCATAAAAAACATTTTGAGTCACTGAATTATGTCAATTTCATGGTATGACTGTGATCACCACAGAAGTGCAAAAACTAATAATAGTGTGATTGGTATGTAGTATGCTTCAGATAATCAGATTTTGAAATGCATCCTGTTATATTATAATAATAAATCAGTTTTGGTGGTTACAGCTTGACTCCAGAGTGTCTCAGCAGCCAATCAATGCCATCCAGCAGTCCGGTCAGTGTTTCTGCAGTCGTGTCCTGAACCTAAAGTGTGACAAAAACAGATTGATGTTGATAATGGTATATATGATACATTTTGTTTTGAGATGCAGACACACAATAACCATCACCAGCTCCAGTCGTAAGCTTCAAATCTCAAACGCATTACAAAATTTACATCAGGTTTGATTTTGGAACACCATTGTTTCTCATGTACATTACCTGACAAAAGTCTTGTAGCCTATTCAAATTTTAGGAACAACAAATAATAACTTGACTCCTTGTTGATCATTTAGTATCAGAAGTGGCTTATTTGACAAGCAAATGCCTCTAGATAATATGAGCATGCCTTGATTTTAAATGAGTAATTAGGACAGTAAGGTCAGATTTAACTTCTTGTCACTTAACAGAAATAATGTACAGTATAGAATATACAGTCATGATGCAGTGGAAAAAGAATGACTATTGTGTATAACTCTCATGAGCTTGGAGGACTGCATCCATACATCTCTGCAATGACTCAAATAAATCATTAATAAAGTCATCTGAAATGGCAAAGAAAGCGTTCTTGCAGGACTTCCAGAGTTCATCAAGATTCTTTGAATTCATCTTCCATGCCTCCTCCTCTATCTTACCCCAGACATGCTCAATAATGTTCATATCTGGTGACTAGGTTGGCCAATCCTGCAGCATCTTCACCTTCTTTGCCTTCAGGAATTTTCATGTAGAGGCTGAAGTATGAGAAGGAGCGCTTTCCTAATTGCCCTCTCCTGTGGTTTGTAATGTAATGTCCAGCATCATGGGCTGTTGATGTTGCCATCTACACTGCAGATCTCTCGCACCTCTCTAACCCCAAACCATGATTTTTCCTTCACTGATTTGACTGATTTCTGTGAGAATCTTGGGTCCATGCAGGTTCCAATAGGTCTTCTGCAGTATTAGTGATGATTGGGATGCAAGTCAACAGATGATTCATCAGAAACATCTACCTTCTGCCACTTTTCCAAATAATCAACTAGAACTATGATTGAGTACATCTTTAAAATAAGAAAAAAAAAACAGTTCCATTTAGTTCCTCACATAATTACTGTTTAAATGTTTAAAGTTTTTTTGTAATAATTATTTTTGCAAACAACAAAGGAGCTAAGCACAACGAAAGTAAAATATACGTAAGGACGTAGTCACAATAGGAGGGATTTACTGAGAGAAAATCAGTATTTAAAGACATTTTAAGACAAATTAATAAAAAAATGTGCGAGTACAATCACTAGAAATATAATGCGTTGCATTAAAACGTTTGACCAATAGGTAGTGCTTTACCAAACTGATGTGATGTGGACAATATGAGCTACAATGACACATCAACTTTCGAGTAAACATTGTCAATGCTTTGCAGATATATGTTATGCAAGTTTGCCAGTTCTGGGTTGCGGCAGAAGGGCATCCAATGCGTAAAACATATGCTGGAATAGTTGGCGGTTCATTTCGCTGTGGCGACCTCTAAAATAGAGACTAAGCCAAAGGAAAATGAATAAATGAATGTTATGCAAGTATAATTTGGTGAAAAATCACATGAATGTTCTAGGAGGAGTTCGAAAAAAAAAAGTTTTCAAAGAAAATGATTAGGGGAGACAGGAATCACTGATGAAGATGCTACTGTTTCATGACTAATACTATCAGCAGCTTTTGAAATTCCATTATAATTTTTCCCCTTATAATTATAACAGTTTTCTTTTTATTTTTACAAATTTTGGACAGTTGGTTTTGCTGGATGGATTAAGACAGATAATGCGAAAATTTTTGTGGTTAATGTGCAGATTTCACAACTATGCTGTACAGTCCTATTGTCAGTATAATGAAAAAATAATTAAAAACAGACGAAAAAGAGCTCTGTGCCCAGATTTAATTATTTCTAAATTTACATATGCATGCAACAAAAGAAATATGCCTGAAATATGAAATATATCCTGAATTTTGAAAAAACCTAAACATGTAACCAAGTGTGTAAAGAAAAGTTTCGCCAAGTCTCATAAAAATGATGATGTCAGCTGAAAGAGCAAACATGTTGGTTTTGATGTCTTACCATCCAGGGGTTGACAAGTGAGCTGAGCTGAAGCTGATGGGCGACGGTCACACAATGTATCCTGTGTCCATCTGGTGTTTCTCTAGACATGCAGGAGAGCACCAGGACAGGACGGGACGCAGTGCCCACTGCTGGCTCTAACATAACTCTGATTTGTGCACTTTCCTCCTCCCAGCTTTTGTCCATTCCTTTATTAATATATAAACGAGAGGAATGCTATATAAATTGCAAAGTCAATTACAATGTTTCAGCAAGCAGGACTGTTTAATGGAACGCCCCACTTTATTTATTTATGTTTGAAAAAAATACACTTATTTTACAACTCCCTTAGAACTTGAGCCCTAGAGTTGAGTTGTACTATTTTTGAAGCCGTTCAGTCAATCTCTGGGTCTGGCAGGAGCACTTTTAGCTTAGCATTACATATTGAATTGGAACAGACAATTAGCATCTTACAAATATAATACTATTTACCTATCTAAAAGCTTGTCTCTGTAGTTACATCGAGTACTAACGCAGCAGGCACACAACATCATAAGACATTAATATTAGGTTAGATTTAGGCTGTGACATCAGGTAACCAAAATTCAATGTCTAGCCAGTGTCTAAGGACAATGTATTTTGACGTCCAAAAACGACATCAAATGATGTTGATGTTTGGTTGATTTTAGATTATGTTGGAAAGTCCAACGTCAAGACAACATCTTAAACCAACGTCATATAGACGTCAAATATTCATATTTATTTGTTCGATATGGCAACCAAAGTCCAACGTCTGATAGATGTTATGGTAACACAACGACAACCTGTGAGATCATTAGAAGTTGATATTTGCTTGATTTTAGGTTGGACATTGGACATTGATGTTGGCCTGACAACTGGTTCTAATGTCAACCTGATTTTCATTCCCAAACAAAATGCAATGTCCTCTCAACGTTGGGGTACAAAGTCAATCTGACGTCATGTTGACATCCTGTGCCTGCTGGGAAGATGAAGAAAAAATAAAAGTTGCTTTTTATAGGCAGATATGGCTAAGAACTCTACTATCATTCTGGCGTAATAATCAAGAAACTGCAAAGAGTAATATAATTTAGTAGAGTAAAATTGCGCCTGTTTCAGGCATGGTACTGCAGTAAAGTTTCTTGATTATTACACTGGAATGATAGTATAGTTCTTAGCCATATCTGCCTATAAAATAGCAACTTTTATTTTTTCTTCATCATCCGAGACCGGTGGTCTTAGTTCACGGTGTAACCACAGAAGAGTCAAGCTTTAAATTGGAAAATTATTCAAACGTTTTGGAAATTATGAAGTGAGATTCTAATGATCTAATCCGATTCAATGATTTATGCTAAGCTAAGCCAAGAGTACTCTCGCCAGATGAGGAGTTTATCTGAATGGATTAAAAAAAAGGTAAAATGGAATGGTTTAACTCTAGGGTTCTTGTAAAATAAGCCTGATTACAAAAAAGTGAATTGTTCCTTTAAAGAAACTCATAAACAAGCACAATTTATATTTGTCTACAAAAATGTTTTTCCAGGACAAGCCTATAAAAATGAAGCTCAAACAAGACAGTCAAACCTCTTTCTGTCTCAGCATTGGCAACAAAGATGAATCCATTCACAGCTTGGCACACTTGATTAAACATGGGGTTGAGGCTTGCGGGTACGTTGGACTCACTGTCCTCTTCATAGACGAAGATTTTACTGCGCAGACTGAGGTGCTCCAGACGAGCCCTTTCTCGCTCCATCCTAAATCAAAGACAAACACTTCCATTTATAAATTCAAAATGTATTCTGTGACACATTTACACATCAGCTTCCATGGAAATTGATTTAAAGTCAAACGCAGAAGTGCTACAAAAATGCCATTCATGTTTATATGTATAAGTTAAATTTATCCAAAGGGGGCTAACTTAACTGAACAAACGTGAAACTTAAGATAAAATGAGATATTTAGCAAAATGGACATGCTGTCCTTTTTTTATAAAATGAAAGTTAAACATTTACATTGATTCAAAAATATTTTGTATGAATTTAAACACATTAAACTTTAGTTTAAGTGACATTTAAATGATTTTTTTGTTACAAAACATATACATTTAAAAAAATTCTTGCTTTTTACTTTCTATTTATCATATAATAAATCATTAAATGTAAAATATAACACAATTAAACAGTTTTTTATTACACATTGATAAATAAAAAATATCAAGCATATTAAATATAATAATTCCACTGAACACTGAAGGCCGGAGCAATAACTTCTGAAAATTCAGTTTTGCATTCACAGAAATAAATGATATTTGAAAGTTTTAAAGCAAAATCTTTTACATTTTTTATTTTAAAGTATTCTGTTCCAAAAGCCATGCAACTACAGTAAAATAACACATATAATCATAATTATGTATTATAATAGCAAATAATAATCACCTGTTATTTGAATATAATGTTGCAATGTTAAATCTGTGTTGATCTTTGTACTTAAAACTGATTCCAGATCCGATACCTGAAAAAAGTACAGAGGAATCCAGTCAGAGTCAAGAAAAATAACCATCTATCTAATAAAAGTAATCCCACTGTACCATCAATCTGTCGTTGAGGTATTCCTGCTATGGGCAGAATTTCAGGAGAATTCATCATCACATTCATTAGGGAAACCTCTAACTGCTCAAGCCCAGGGCCGAACATGGCGAACTGCGGCTCTGCAACAGGAACAAAGGATTGGAAGAAGGAAGTCACAGACTCAAACGCTGCCCTGGGCTGATGGCGCCATTGGTTTCGACAGGCTGGGCAGACACGTAGATACCTATGGGTGTCATGCCAAAATGCATATATTAGTAAACGTTACAGGTGTTGGATTACCGACAACCTTAATAGACATAAACCATTATTATGAAAGTAAAAAATAATTAACAGCAGACAATTGAATTCAATCAAAAATAATGCACACCTATGATGGAGATATATAGTGGAAATCATAATTAGAGAGCTGCCTACAATTTTCTACACTCCAGGGTGGCTGCTTAATCCTATTTGAAGATATCTTAAGAGATTAAAGACAGATTTGGGCATATTTCATGAGTTACATCAAATCTGAAGGACAGCTGCAAGGAAGAAATAGAAAATTGGTTGATCCAAAACAGGGATTTCAAGAATGTTGCACTTTTAAAGTATCAATAACTCATTTATGTCCCCCAGAAATGCTAGTCATCCACAAAAGACAAATGCATGACAGGATAATGACAAAGACAGGATAATGTGTAGAATCTTGATAATGAGTTGAGTTAGGTATATACTGTGGTCAGAGCCAACTCTAAATGGGCAGGTCAGCTCCAAATGGCAGGAACATAAGCTCTAAGTGGGCTGTACAATTATCCTGCAGCTTTTGAATGATTTATTTACTTTCATGTACATGAGTCCAACCTATGGTGTATTATTAACATCTACCCCTACCCCAACCCTAAACCCCAATCCTAACCCTAAATAAGGCTGCAGCATTATATACTTGAATCAATTTAACACTTCAACTGGAAATGCTTAACTAGGCGACCTATACGACAAACATGCCTTTTCGTGGACCTGCACAAGAAGGATGCATAACTGATACATACATCAAAAAAGACCCTAAGTCACGTATTTCAATTCAACACACCTTTTCAATTCGTGCCTTTTGGCGTGTTAGATGCTTTTGAACACATGTAGGTGCTGCCTGTCAATTAAACAACGCTTCTATGTATATTCTTGCTGTCAATTGCGGGAAAAAGGGTCGATAAAAGGTTTATAATAAACCGCTGTGAGTTTGAAGCTTTAACTGCAGGTGCTGTGCGATTTAAACTGCGACTTAAAACTGATTATAACTGAGGCGATTTAAACCAAAATACACAACGACACTATCAAACATATCTACAATGATTAGAAATATACTTACTGAGTTATTAACGCACAGCAACACCACACGAAGAAAAGACGAACTTTAAAGGAATACACAATGTGAGGAAAGCTCTGTTATAGTGCACTAAACAAGTCTGAACAAGTTCGACTCACGCATGCACGAGGCAGGCAGTTCTGTACAATTACGTAATCTATCGGCTTAAAGATATCGGCCTAATGACATCAAACCGATAACAATAACATTAAAAATATAATTTATCGGCCGATAACGATATGGCCGCCGATATATTGTGCATCCCTACTACAGATAGGTGTGTTGAAGCAGAGCTGGAACTAAACTCTGCAGGGTTGCCGCCATCCAGAAACTGAGTTTGACACCCCTGAACTAATGCAATACTTATTTATAAAAACTTTAATTATATATTATAATGATATGATTATAGTTATTATAATTAATGCAGTTATTACAGAGAGAAAGAGTGCATCCAGGGCTGAATATTTTTTGTTATCAAAGTGTCCTCTGTCTCAGCTTTAAGCACTTACTCTGCCATATAATCAAACTGCATCTCAGAGTCCTCCAGCACAGCTGAGCTATTGAGCTTGACCCGAGGCAGTGATAAATGGTCAACTGACTGCCAGAGAGGCAGATCACGCAGCAGGAAGTACTTCCACAGGACGGGGTCTCGAACCATTGACCGCCAATACGTGCTGGTGCCTCCCAGTCTGCAGAGGTCTTGCGGAGACAGGAAGGTCATGATGAGGAACTGCATGTCAACCTGTGTGTTTAAATAAGAAAAAAAGGAGGATTGTTTAAAAGATTGGACAGCTGCTGGTGTTTTTGTTCCTTCTTCCTACTTTTAATAATAATAAAAATACAAATTTGTCATTTATTACTGTGATGCAAAGCTGATTTTTCTGTATCATTACTCTAGTCTTCAGTACTTCATCATGCTTCATGTTGTTTTGTTGCTTAAAGAAACATTTCTTATTATTATCAATGTTGAAATCAGTTCTGCTTAATATTTTTGTGTGAATAACATTTTTTTTTCAGAGATTGACTTCGATAAATCGAATAAGGCACTATGCTTTACAAAATTCGTTGTAAACAAGAAAACTTAGTGTGTGTTCTTCTACTGTATATCATTTAATGCACTTTTGTTCATGTCAAGTGTGATGAACTCTAAATTTAATAACTAATGGACTTTTTTTTCCTTTTTAAACACTTCTTAAACACTTACATCCTGTGTAAAAGAAAAGGAAACCATTAGAGATATTAACCCTGCAACCTACTTTGAGAGGGTTTGTTTTGTGAGAACGTATCTTTCTTTTGTAATTAAAGAAAAATAAATCTACATCTGTTTTATCATTTCCCATTTTTAAAGATTTTTCAGTCTCTGTGTGTTTTTTCTCCTGTTCTCCTTGTACAGCTATTACTATTTTTCTGATCAGAAATTAATTACAAGGTGCTTTCACTTGGTAAATCTCCATACGTCATAACCATCTATTGTAAGCATGATCTGACTTATGTCTTTAAGAATATGTCCAAAGCTCTGAATGTAAAGACTTTGAAATCAAAATTTTTAGACCATTTTAGGTTATATTTTATGATGACACAGTTTTATAGTTTTGGTTAACTTTCGTAATGTCCTTAGTGTTGTGATCAGTGTTGAGGGTAATGCATTACAAGTAACTCTAGTTATGTAATAACATTACTTTTCTAATTACTTTTCTGTAGTTGTAAAAAAATGATTTGCTGAATTGAAATTTGTGTAATCACGTTGAATCACGCACTCAATAAGAGAATGTGCTCCCCTCGGGAACAGACAGAAACCAAGATGGCAGAGCCTTACGTTTATGTGATGTAAGTACTCATTATTTTGAACACATGTAAGGGGATTACAGTCTCAATGGACAGTGATTTTACTGAACTAATACAGTAGACAAAAATACAAAAGTACACATTGCTTTCAAATGTCATTAATCTGTATATTAGATTAGATTAGATTCAACTTTATTGTCATTACACATGTACAAGTACAAGGCACGGAATGCAGTATGTATATATGGCATGTATAGCGTCAGGAAGTTCTCAGAAGGTAACGTTGTTCAAAAAAATTTTTAATTAGTTTTTTTTAAAGGTAAATGAAGGTTATAGTGTGTGATTGAATGCAGAGCTCTAGTTAAAAAAGAACAAAGAAAAATACAATGCAAGTTCTGAAAGAGATCAAGCCTCAGACCAGTGTGAAAAAGTAACTTAAAAGTAACAAATTACTTTCCGTAAAAAGTAACTATGTACTATGTATGTAATACAACTAGGTACTTTTTTGGGAAGTTACTCAGTATTGTAATGCATTACTTTCAAAAGTAACTTCCCCCAACACTGCTTGTGATGATGTCTGCATATCTGAGATATGTCCACTCTTTTATTTTATTTTTTCTCTCACTGTTAATAAGCATTGTATTTTCTTACTATCACTTGTAATGCAAAACAGTATTAAACAATTCAGTATAATGATATCAGCTTGTTCACACAAGACATAAAAAAATATTACGTTAAAATAACTCCAAATAGAAAACTGAATTAAACAATATGGTGAAATTTTGCGTTGATGTCAATTTTAAATATGATGCGTAGTGTTGCAGAATGCAGTGTACACTGTATAGTAGTCATGTTGTGACTACTAGTAGCCTAAATACACATATTTAATAAATCGTCAGATTTAAAAAAAACTTCTAAAAATATACAACAAATAAAAAAAATTAAGAAAATTATGTAAAACTCGTGTCTTACCGACAAATTATCCAGAGAGGCTCCCACGACATCATCACTTGGCCCATCACTTTGCTCATTTCTATGTCGTCTTGTGTCAAAAAATCTATCTCTGATACTCCTGAGACTTTGCACGACTATAGATCGGCTCAACATACTGTTGACACTTATTTATCAACTTCTTTATGTAGCCTACGTTCTGACAAGAGCAACAATGCGAACACATTTGCTTTAATTCTTTACGTTTCAGTCAACTATTAGATACAGTTTCCTTTGTGCAAGCTAATGCTGTTTTATTTTCCCGGAACTGTCAAAAGTTACACGTCTCTCGTGTTTTCGTAGGCGTGTTTGCAACGTTACGTACAGTAGTGCATTATGGGAATTGTAGTTTTGGAATACGGTACATTTAAGTTTTGTTTATTGTACATTAAACTAATAAGCAATTTAACAAATCCATTTATACATTATGAATTTATCATTGTATACCAACTAATTTTAACATCACAAACTGATTTTATTTTGCGTTTTATGTATTAATCCATTTAAAAGTGATTTATTTCCACGTCTAAAATATTGCATGTATAACTTGATAATTTCTTCCTAATTTTTGGTTACTAATTGTCCTCCAAAGCAGTCAAACTACTTAACCACATCACACACCCTCGATTTCTGGCTTTATTTACATAAAACAGGAAAACACCTGAAGTTAGTTAAAAGTTCTGAAGTTCTTCTGAAGTTAAAGCATTGGTATTATGTTGTTTAAAAACATCTCTCTGCAAAGAAATGCTCTAAACGACAACAAGCCATTTATGCTTAGGGCTGTACATTGTACAGTGTACAATATGACGATACACAAGGTTGGGCAAAAATACGTAGAAAATATGTTGAAATGTACGTTGAAATAGCAGCCACAAATGTATTAAAATAAAATACTGTATTGTATTTTGCAAATAATACAAAACACTTTTACAAAGGAGCGTGACATTTCTTCACAAACCTATCAATAGGCCTGATCAATCCCTTCACCATTAAACTGACATAGTGAAGTAAACTATGTTTGACATCAAGTCAGCTTCTCTACTCCTGTACATGAGGAGGTATTCATAAAAATAGATATTGTCATATATATTATTATCGGATATGTGATGACTTATACTGTGATAATAAGATTTTAAATATTTGTATGAGGTGTGTGTGTGCGTGTATAAATCAATATATATTTTATATTTATTTTATAATGTCTTTATGTAGATTTCAGACAAAGTATTTTACAGTATTTTAAAAATACAAAATACAAGACATTAAATTTTGATACAAAATATCAACCCATTTTCATCAACCCCTTCAAATACAATTTATTAACGTATTTAAAATGCGTATTTGAAATACATGGATCATAAATACTGCCATTCCCTTTTTTTTTACACTAAATGCGAAAAATGTTCAAAACAAACTGTTAACATAACTCCTAACATGCTTCTAAGTTGAACAACACATTCTGAACAATCAATATAGATTATTAGCATGACTTCACATTTGCCCACTAACATGCTGCTAGGCTGTTTTAATGCGTTAACATGTTTCAATCAACTTAAAGGGTACCTATTATGTAAAATTACCTTCATAAGTGGTTTAAACACTGTGGTATGGCAACAATGTGTGAATATAGACAGTCCTTAATGGTACAAATTAATTATATTTGTTATAACCATGCTTCATAAAAACAGCCTGCAGAAACTGATTGGGGGAAAGCTCTGCCCATTAATGACTATCTCTTACATTAGCATAAACAGCAGAGTAAAAAGCAGCATTTTTTTGTTTTAACATTCTGCTATAGTTGATGTCAGTGACCGTAAGAGACATTATGTGGAGTTTTAGGATGCACAAATTTATACCGCAGTCTAGAATGCCTTCTTCAGAGCCTTTTCTTTTGACATTCAGTTTTTCAAAGAGGTTAGTCCTATATTGAACTGTTATGCCAACACGATCTCATCATCTCTAACTTCTTGATTTAGCGGCTAATTTGTACAATTTAGTATGATTTGCTTATCCCCCAATGACGATTAGGTTTAGGGAGATAGGGTTGGGTACCACACCTCATTAAAAGTGCATATTTTTGTAGGACTAAACTTGAACGAATTTCTGTTAGCTACTGAACTGACAAAAAGTAAAATACTTACGTTTCCTCGTGAGATCAGGCTGGCTATGCTGATGCACAGGCATTTGTAGCTCCGCCCTCTTGATAAAACAACAATTTCATTTGAATTTAAAGCGACAGTCACCAAAAATGGCACAATTTGGAGCAATCACAGTTCTAAAAATAAATTGTGGGTATTTTTGTGCAGGAACTTCACATACAAACTCTAAGGACATTAGAGACTTATTTTACATCTTGTAAATCAACTCAATGATTTAAAAAAAAATAATACTCGTTTTACCTATCTTATATAATGAATTTCAGCTTGTACTACAAGAATACTAAAAGATTAGAAGCATAAAATACAGATACAACTCGACACCCTGGAGTACTTTTAAAACAATGTAACAGAATTGTGTGTTGCTCATCAGTTAAGACAACGTTAACACCTGTTATGTTTAATTGTGGAGAAAACTGGATAATTTTAAGCTTTTGTCAGCTAATTTTATCTTCCGGGTTTAAAATAATTTTTGGGGCGGGATCAAATTTGGTAGCGCAAATCTGCTAGTGGAGTGATGATGTATTGGTTTCTCAATAATATTCATAGCGGAGTTTTCCTATCCTATGAGAAGACTCTAATTCTTAATTAACCATGACAGCACGTGCTTTCCGAAAACAAGGCAGACCTGCCGAGCTGTGAGACCCAAAGACTGGGTGAGACTGCGTTTGCGCACGGCAAGCAGTATTTAGCCGTTCATGAAGGGTCGTAACGTTGTGTTTGTCTACATGGTTCACAGGGCTTGTGGCATGTTTTTCCCCGCAATACTGTCAGGGCCGATACAGCAAAGCTGTTGGTTTGCAGCAAGCATTTATGTCGGGAGAGCTGTACAAGAATTGGAGAATGGCGGACTTTGTCATTTATCAGTTGAGTTTGTTACCATTCAGACTCATTGCCTAAATCTGTGCTGCTGTGTTTGCCCATGTTTAAAATCCTCAAGATTACCGGCAGGGCGAATGGTTGAAATAGACATGGAAAAAGACCTGCTGCACTGCTATCCACTGTGTCTGCATTCAGACTCGGGGATTCAGGAGGAGAGAAGTCCTCCTCATTTATAGTGTTTACATGATTATCTTTATATTGATATAACAACTACATGAAATTACGAATAACAAATGTATTCTTTTGCATTTTAACTTTGTCAATTATAAAATCATAGGTGTCCTCACAGTTTGTGTGTCATTTTGTGAGCCAACAGTTGTTTGCTCTCCATTTTTTTCTCTGCTGGCCACGCCCACTCCTCCCTCGCAGCGCTCCACACCCATAATAAAAAAAAATTCTGAAGTAGACTTAATCCGAAAGAGGGGGTTTTCATGGCCCTTTAACACATTTCAATAACTAACAAGCAAATGACAATTATGTTTTATCTATTGACACCCTAAATATCTTCTCTAGTCAAACATCAAGTCATGCTTATACACGTGTAACAAAAATATGACTCACACGTTCATATTTCAACATTTCTTAACCCAAAATTTATTTCAATGAAGACATAAAAAACAAAAGAAGAACTTCATTTTAAAAAGAATATGACCAAAAAGTTTAGCTTTGTTTTTTAAAGTATACTATCAAAATATCCAAATCCCCATCTCTGAACATTACATCTGGTCAACGAAAGGAATAAAGATGCAACTTTTAATAAGTGAGCAGAAGAGGTGTCATATACAAAGATGTTATTAAAAAGAAAAAGGTCCATACTTAAAAATGGTCACGAATACTTAAATATGCAACATATATCTGCATTTCCCCTCCTTTGTACCATTTCTTTTAACATATATAAATGACATATATAAATGTAATTAATTAAAAATAAATAAATAAAAATTAAAATAAATAAAAAGTTGTGATGTTTCTCGGCTGGAATAATTTTTTTCTTAAACAAATAGTTATTTGTTTATATTTTACATTAGAAGTATTATTCCACATTCTCAGCGAAAACACACATCCAGAAAACAAATCTGGACTGGAAGATAAGTGCCTTTTTTTGTTTTCTGCATTTTTCTTTTTTAATCTTTTTTGTTTGAGTTTACTTTTTATTTTTGCTAGCCTCAGAAGAATGACATTGCGTGAACCTCCTGCCCTAAAAGATCTCTCCGGGTTTACTGTAAAATACTAAGGATCTCCTTGGCATTCTCTGTGTTCCAGCCCTGACCCTGAAGTGGCCCCTCGCATGCCAGAACGTACTTATGGAGGATTTGTGTGCCAATATCTCGGAAATGAAGCCTGTCCTCTTTGCGCTCTGTGGTGTCCATGCTGCAGTCCTCATATTTCACTGCCCAGAAACACATCTCTCCAATGTACATCATTGTAAGCAAATGAGTATCAGAAAAGATACCTAATGAGGAGAAAGATGAAAGAAAAATAAATTAGCAAAATTTTAAATCAAGAATATAAATACACACATATACATTTAATCAGCAAAAATTATATTCTCTAAAAAAAAAAAAAATGTTATTCTACACTAAAGTTTGTCAAGAAAAATGTTGAGGTTGGCTTGATGATGAACTGCTAGTATAAGATGACATCTTTACATGCAAAAAACACAAGATTATTGGCTAATAAGTAGGCAAACAGAATCTGTTCAGGCAGAAAACTGAATAATATGCAAATGTTTAGATCATTAATGTACAATTCAATTTGTAAAGTTATATTTCCAGTCTTTTAGTGGATGTAAAATATGAGAGACCCGGTGGAGCTATTTACCCAACAAGAGGTTCTAATTATTTTTGCAAATGTAAACCTGAAAATTTAGTAAGTCGTTTAAATTTTATTTTATTTTTTTAGTCATCAATCCGCATAAATATTTATTTATTTTGTGAACAAACAGTAAAAAAAAAAAAACTCTGATTCTGTCTGGCCCTAGCAATTAGGTATTGATTCTTTATATATAAATAAACAACACACTAATATATATATATATATATATATATATATATATATATATATATATATATATATATATATATATATATATATATAAATAAATAAATAACAGATAATATATAAATATAATATAAATAACAGAAAATACAAATAAACTGAAAAATATAAATAACAGATAACATGGTGTTTTGAAATCGTATTTAATAGTTGACTGAAACGTAATGAAATAAAGCAAATGTGTTCGCATTGTTGCTCTTTTCAGAATTAACAATTAAGTAAATTTATGCAGTTGACAAAGGGCCAGTACACACTAAATTAAATTTGTCTTTTGAGGTAAATTGTCAGTGTGCTGATTAAAAAAAAAATTTCTACTGTTTTTGGTTTGATCGAGCATCTGCCTTAAGGTTTTTAAATGAGTGCACACTGATGTTTTTTATCTGTTACACACCAAGCCATTGCCAACCAACTAGTGCTGATGAAACCCAATTGTGTCGTTGACTTGCGTTGGCTCACATCTTGTCTCGCCAGAACCAAAAAACTGCCCGTGAACACATCAAACTGATGGCAGGCAGCTGAAACTACAGTGCACGTTTTGTGCAGGTGCCTGTGTGACAAGGACGTTCCTTTCAGCACCCGTAAGGAGGAGTGCAGGAGCAGGGAACGCAAACTTCCAATGTGTGCATGCAAAGCATAAACAAAGCAGCATTTAGTACCATTATGACAGTAATTGTCACTCGGAGGGTAACCCTAAACTAACCCAAAGAACGGATTTCCACTACAGCACTCAGTAGGGCTGCACAATATATCATTTCAGCATCAATATCGCAATGTGTGTGAATAGTCACATCGCAGGATATGCAGTGTTAGGTTGCCTATTATAGTTGACCCACAATTGAAAATACATGAGATTTGTGAAGTCATTGCAACTAATAAGCATAACAGAATCTAACTTTATCACTTGCAAAATGTAAAGCATTTGGGCACAATAATGTAAAGCATTTGTAACTTTAATGAAGATTTATTAACACAATGTAGACTATACAATGTTATTTTACATTACATTTCAGTATCTGAATACTGTTTGACTCTCCAGAAAACCATAAATAATTGTATCTTTACTTTTTTCTTTGTTCTGTTGTAATAGAGACATAAATAGAGCTATTCAGGCCATCTGTTGAAATTTTATTCAAACATATATATACACACATATATATACACCAAAATATTGCAATGTGACATTTTTTTCAATCCCATGCAGCCCTAGTGCTCAGTGCTGCTGGCAACGCTTTAATGCCACAGCTCTGGGGCATGCAGAATGTTCTTACATCGACTGCTCTCAACACATTCTCTGTCCTGCTTTTAATTCCATAATGCACTGCATGACTGTTTATGCTGAACTTCCATAAAGAATGAACTAAAAACACTTGCAATGCTGTGCTCCCATTGTATCAGTGGAAACGCGTCGTAAACTTAGCCTAATCGACGAACCCCAATGACCGACCATCGGTTGGGTGTGTTGCAGCCCAAAGATATACGTGAACCAGTATCTTGGACCTTAAAGTGATGACAGCTGTTAATCAAAATTAATTAACTATTAATTTTGAATAATAACACTTATAACTGTTATTAGCGGTTCATTTTATTTATATCTTTGGCCACTTACATTTATTTGTCCTATTGCTAGTTAGCATGCTATGTTTATCTTTCTTATTTTATAGCTTGTCTTGTTTTACTACCAACAATTTTTTAAATATGTTAAAAATATATAGTTTTAAGCTAGGCCATTTCTGCAGTTTTTTGCCTCACTGTAAAGGTTAAGTAATAAATGCAAAGTTATGCCTCTGCTTTGCACATCTTTTATTTCTTATTATTTCTATTTTGCTTTACAATAATCCAAGCACTATAGACGAGGCAACACATCTTTATAGTGGAAAATGTCATATGGAGATTTTGTGCATTTTAAATGCTATATGAAAATCCTCACCTGCACACAAATGCTTAATCTAGAGTTTTCATCTCCTAAATTCCCAAGAAAGCTTTCACAACAGAAAGTACATTCGCAAAGCCGTACCTTCTGCCAGAAAATTGGCGGTTGCGGAGTCATGAAAAACCACACCATCGTTCAGCTTGACCGAGTTCCTCACTTGCAACATTCGCATTAGGTAACGCACACCTTCTTGAAGACACTGTGAAAACATGGAGCATTGTAACACCTAATGCCCACTAAAACTGGCATTGTGGAGCAAGAGGATGGGGAAAGCACCTTAAGGAATGTGGCTTTGTTCTTCTTGATCCATTGCTTGCGCTGGTGAAGTGTGTGGCAGTACATATATAATAAAGCGCCACGTCTCCAGTATAGGCACTCCAGCAGCTCCAGTCCTAGCACAGATTGCACCTAATCCAAAAACCAGACCATCAAACTACTGTTACTCGCCTCACATAACAGTTTTATAATCATTAAGTAAAATAAATACGAATTATTCCGAACACCCACTAGTCATTACACATTAAAATATGTTGCAAATAAGTGAAATTTATGCATGTTAACTGATGGAATAACATAAAACTGTAATATGAATTGGCACATTTCCAAATGGCAGAGGTGGCCTGAAACCAAAATTAATAAGTAGTGGGAGTAGAGGCCTTAGTCAGAATCATCAGCAAATTATAAATCCAAATTGTTTCAAGAAAAGGGCTTCTACAGAAATACAGCACCTCTTGAGCAGGTACCAGTCGCCCGGCTAACACCTCTGGCTCTGTCAAGTCCTGTAGTAACTGCTGGATTTTAAAAGGGGAAGAGTCCTCAGGAAACTCCTGGTCTACAAGCTTGTTTTCCTCATAGAATGTGATGTCCAAGACGACCTGCAGAAATGTGGGTAAAATATGAATTATGCTATTAATACACAGGATCTCTGCAGAATTTGTAAACTGTCCAAAAGCCATTAAAATCTGCATAAATAGAATGAATACTGTAGGTTCATATTATTTTTGTTAATAAATCATGTCTCATGTTATTGTTTTACTCAAACAGACTAGACCACAAGCATGCATTTGATACACACGATTAAAATGATGTTTTAATTACATCCGTATGCTTTAAATGCTTTAAAACTAAGGCAACGCAGTGGCGCAGTAGGTAGTGCTGTCGCCTCACAGCAAGAAGGTCGCTGGTTCGAGCCTCGGCTGGGTCAGTTTGCGTTTCTGTGTGGAGTTTGCATGTTCTCCCTGCGTTCGCGTGGGTTTCCTCTGGGTGCTCCGGTTTCCCCCACAGTCCAAAGACATGCAGTACAGGTGAATTAGGGTTAAATTGTCCGTAGTGTATGAGTGTGCGTGAGATGGGTTGCGGCCGGAAGGGCATCTGCTGCGTAAAAACATGCTGGATAAGTATTAGCCGGATTAATAAAGGGATTAAGCCGACAAGAAAATGAATGTTTTAAAACTATTTTTGTATTAATTTTTCATTATACAAATAAACTCAAAATGGGATTTTACAGGCATAAGTTTCTCATGTTTGGTATTTCATTGGTGTTTTGCATTTATTTACTTATTTAAATTTTATAAAAGGAACTTGATATCTCGTTGATACAAACAAGTTGATGCAGAACATTTTAATTAAGTGACTCTTACAGATTTTAGTTTTTTGTCTGAAAAGTGTTTGAAATTAAATTGTAAATGATTGTATATAAAAAAATATAAAAATAAAAACAGTAATGAGCTAATAAAAGTACTTTTTCTATATTAGTTATAAAACAAATTATTTCAAACCACTTCACATACAAAAGCAGAAATCAAGGTGCCACAGTGCAATATGAAAAATAAACCAAAGACATTTAACAGATCATTTTTAACAGCGTATCATCTATATCAATCTGTATTTAAAAACCTGTTAATTCTCTTTCCTGTGACAAAGTGAAATTAAAAGCCAGAAATAGTGTATAAATGTAACCAAAAACGCCAATTACAGCCCTATAAAAAATGTGTCTTTTAAATTATGAACAAGTCTAAAAACACTGCAGCAGTTGCTCAATTTGAAGAACAACCTTGAGTTCTGGCAGGGATGGGTCTTGCCAGGATACGATGAAAGAAAGTCGGAAGGAAGCAAGAACAAAGCACACATTTGTCATCGTGATGCTCAACTGACCGTCCCAGCATATTCTAAAGTAACTGAACAGCACCACACAATGCCCAATGAATAAATCAAAACCCACAGATTCTAAATCATTTACTTGCATAATATTATTTTTATTTACTAGTTTATATTACAGGTTTATATGTGACACTGGACCACAAAACTAGTCATTTTTGAAAACTGAGATACATGCATAAACTGAATGCTGAATAAATAAGCCTTCCATTGATGTATGGTTTGTTAGGATAGGGCAATATTGACAAATATTGGAACATGGAAAATATGGAATCTGAGGGTTAAAAAAATATATATGTACAGCACGAAATTTACTTACTAATATTGTAAAGATTTTTGGAATAAAAATCAATAATTGATTTGTACAATGTATTTTACTCTATTCTCACAAATATATCTACAGCATGCAACATAAGACATTTTTTTGGGGTCCAGGGCCACATATTATATCTTTTTATCATTGTGAGCATTTGCTAATAGCAGCACCTTTTGTAATTGCACATTACCTAACACTGTTATTTTGAAATGCTAATGCCTTATATATCTGAATGATACCACAATATAAACACCAAAAGATAAACGTTGCAAGAATTCATCAACATGTTTGCATTTATTTAATTCCTTCAATTTAATATCAGTAATCAAAAATCATTTTCCCTTAAATTCCATTTTATTGTTGTTAAAATGAATACAAGCAAAAACAAATGTATTATTATTCCTTACAAATAAATGAAAGTACCTGTGTATAATCCTGCAGCAGTTTGGGGAGGCTGCTGCTCTCTCCTCCATGTCTATAATAGGTTTTCAACTTGTCAAGTATGGAAGATGCATTCTGTAAGTAGTCATCATCTAGGAAGAAAAAAACCCAATGTGTGAACATTAAATAGAAAGGGGCACACAATATAAGTTTACAGCTAATGGCATAAAAAAAACAGTTGGGGTTTTTATAAAGGTGAATTGAAAAACATTTAAGAACAGGTAATGATCATTTTATGAACACAATATGTTAGTTAAATGTAAATGGGGTATATGCACACAGACTTTTAATTTTTAGTCAGCCAGCCTTATCGGTGAACTGTCTTTCCATTATAAAATTGTCACCTTTAAGGTTTGATTTCTTTAAAAATCAGTGATTTTCAAGGCCGGGTAGATATAAGATATAAAGTGGGTGTCAGACTGAACAAGAAGCACTGCATTAAATGCCATTATCCCCTGCCATGTCTTCAAAATATGACAGTTTATTTTACCACAGTATTTTCAATACTTCAGTGCTCACCAGCAGATACTGACGGTGCTAGTGGTTACACTTTTACAGTGTCTTTCATCTTGTTTTATGCTTGAACAAAATAAATAAATGCTTCAGTTTATTTAACTGAATGTATTTTAATTACATCACAACATGGATGCTGTATAAGGAACCATATGAAATTGAAAATGGTAACAAAGCATTCACCGGACGTTTATCATTGGCTGAAAAACACTAGCTGTGCATATTTTTACCAACTTTAACCAATTTGACTGTCTAAAATTTCAATAACATATGTTTTATTCACACTGTGACACACATTGCTGCATCTTCTTTCTTTTTCTTTCTGATTCTTATCTTCTCAAGTAAATCACTATTAGCCTGAAAGGCAAAACAACAAAATGATGAGAAGACTGTTTCTGAGAAACTAATCAAAAAATGAAGCAGGTTTATCATTTAAACAAGAACAAATAACTACCTCTGAGCTCAACTTTATTCAGAAATCCTTTTCATACTCCACTGACATATGTTTCCATGTTATAATTCATGTAATGTTCTTCAGGTTCTCATAGATGCTTTATTTTGCATCTCAAATCTCTTAATTTAAGGATATTTGGATAATTGCACTGGAACTTCAAAACAGCAGAAGATCTCTACATGTATGCACCATTTAAAAAGTCAATTTATGAATTTAAGACTTTCTGATAGGGCTGAGCAATTTAATGAAAAGTTATCTAAATCAACGTTCAGAACCTATAATCGATCAAAATTGATTGAAAATATATTACTTTGTTTCCAGTGCGCAAGTTATTTATTTTCACTGTTTAGAAGAAATAAAGTGACTGTAGATTTTAGGCTATGAGTGTTTTTATTTCAGTTGTTCAACGTTGATGTTCAATTAACAATCATAGATAGTTGATTTAAAATCAAGTAATGTACCCTTCATTTAAAAATCTCTCACTTGTATTATGTGAGCTTTTTACTGTACAAAACTGTCAGTGATCTATAAGAGTAAAAAAAATGCATGCAATAATCGTTCATTAATCTTAATAGAGTTAAAATGTTCAATTAATCGAGATTTTGATTTTAGGCCAAATCACCTAGTCCTACTTTCTGCTTTGATTGTAAGTCCTTTTAAGGGCTTAAAACTTAAGGAAGGGCTAATCAAGACCTTTTTTTTAAGATTGTAAGACATTTTAAAGAAGTTCTTGCACATCTTTAATCCTAAATGATTTTGTGGAATCAGGGATAAAAACACTGGCAAAACAGAGAATCAGGTTTTGATATAAAACATCAAAATTACAGCATTTATAATTATGACAAAAAAAAAAAACAACAACAAAAAACACATTGCACTCCAATTGAACATAGATAAAAATCATATGTTTACACTCTACCTGATGATAATCATATTACATCATTAAAAGCACCAAAATACATTAGAAAGTGTGTGTAAACTAAATATTATTGAATATTTATTTTAATGAATAATGAAATAATCTGCATTATCTATATGTAAATGACGAAATGTGTTTGTTTAAGGTAGAAAATCTGTTTTGTTTAAAGTAGGCATAGAATTTATAAAATATTTCTGAAGAAATGACTAATGTGGGACCTTTGAAATACATGCTACTCATGGTTACATTTTAATATCCCGCTGCAGAATAACATTGCACGATTGCTATGTTTACATTGCGTTGTCACTGCACGACCTCATGCGACTTTACTCAGTTTATGCAAAGTGTATCTAACTAGCCAGCAAAAATGAAACATTACAACACACAATAAAGGAGATTTAGCTTTCACAACATCACACGGTTTGATATTAGTACTACGGTGTTCTTCTCTGCTAGTTATATAAACATTTACTCAAACACACAGGTAACAGAAGGACAGGGAAATGTTTGTTGTGGATCGCAGGAATGCTAACGCAGATAGGCTAAGCTAACTAGCTAACGATGACAACACCGGTCTGTTCAGCCAACGAACATACGTTTTCCACAATAACGACAGCCTGGTTTTGCGCAATTAACGACACGATTCCCGTTTACCTGGTTTCTCCGTCCGAAGAGTGGCACACTTGTTGTCTAACTCGAAAATCCTCCTCTCCAGCTCGACGCTTCGTCTGTAGTCGTCGGCCATGACTGCAAACGACAGTCACGTGACGAGCGCGCGATTACTCACGTGCGGAGGATTACTGGGGTGTTTTGTTCTGTCGTTTCATTCATAAACTTAAAGGCCTGGCGGTTGCATCAAAACAGAAGCTTATTTTGTTCACCCCTTATGCGATTGATACTTATTACACACTGCGTTTAACAGTGATTTGAAATGAAGCTTGGCAGCAGTGATGATGGATGTACGAGACTCATTTCCGCGAGTCGGTTCTTTGAACAGTTCATTTTCAAGAATCAGTTCAAAGTAAGATTCCTCAGATATTTTAGGCTATGACGTAGTTGTGCTATCACGTGATGTCTGGTTTCTTCTCCATTGCATTTATTTGTTTGTATTAATTTAATTTTGGTGGATTTCCACTTATTAATATAATATAATATAATATAATATAATATATATATATATATATATATATATATATATATATATATAGAAATTTGGAAGTATATATTTATAAAATAAATCAAATATTAACCTTTTACTTAAACCCACAACTCCCTAAAAATCCAGAGAAACTGAGAATTTTCAAGTGGTCTCTTAATTGTTTTCTACAGCTGTATTTACATAAAATCGTTGTTTATAAATATATTAATAATTAGTTATATAAATTATTAAACAATTATTATTAACATTAATAATAACAACATTGTTATTATTATTACTATTGTTACTATTATTATTGGTTTTATTGTTGTTGTTGTTGTTGTTGTTAATACAAAACTGTTATTATGTCACGTGTCCCTGTTTTGCAGTCATATCATGAGCCACCATAACTTGCTTGGCTGAAAATAAGATATAACCTATTTCAATGCCGTAAAAAAACTTGTGTATTGATAACTATCTTATATTTCACTAGCATCACTGCGAGGACACGTTTTAAAACCGATTCTGCGTTGTTGAATCTTGAACCACCCCGAAAGATCCATCACGATTCGTGAACGCTGAGCAACCGACCAACCGACGCATTAAAAAAAGATCCGACTCATGAGAATGAATCGGAAATTGCAAAATGGTAGAGTGAGGGTTAAATGCAAATAAGCAAATCGAGCCCCCGACACTCCCTCGCTTACCTCATCCCCGCCTCTTTGAGATCAACGAGGGCATACTGTCACCATCATTCACTATACACAAAATTAGGCCTGTAATTTGCAGAAATGGCGACTCTTAAAGCGCTATCCAGAGCGGAGAATATGCTTATCAGGAAGGTGACAGCGACGATCAAGACGAACATCCCGCGATTCTCCGTCGGCAAGGTCAGTGTTTACAAACAAAACTCGGTGCATCCGAAATTTAGCATGATGTCCAACGTGTCGGTGTTTCTATTTTGGTCGTTTGTCAACCTTGCTTCCCATTGCAGATGAAAGGTGGACGTTTAGGTAATACAAGGAAGCTGTGAATGTATGTATGATGCAGGAAAGGTGCATGAGAATGAATGAATGAATGAGCAAAACTGCAATTTAAAATAATCTGTGAATTACATATGAACTCGGACGTAAGTAAAAAAGTAATTTTGTGTTTTCAACAAGGCATTAAAAGACAATTAGCATTAACATGACCTTGATTTTCACAGTCATAACCATTCATTCATGTTTTTTTCTGTTTGTATGTTTCATTGTTGACCTGGAAACACGTGGTCACTAAGCAATTTTGGTTTGTTTCACATGTGTATATATACTGTTATTAATATTATTTTTATTTAATATAATTAATCATCTTATTTGTTAAATATGTATAATGTATATTTTTGTAATTAGTATTTTTATGAATATAATAGTATTTTATTCTGTAACAAAGAATAATGATTAAAATCAACACTGTTTCTCTATGAAGAAGCATTTGTTTTAGAAAGACACCATGGATTGCAAAAGTTCTTCATGGAACCATCAATTCCAGTAACGATCCTTTATTTTTAAGAGTGATGACAGCACTCATTGTCAAACCTTTCATTGGATAGCAGTAATCCAACTCTATGTCCCACATTTTCACCTTCTCTCTTGTTCCTCCCAACATTTGGCTCAATATCTATTATATTATATTATATTATATTATATTATATTATATTATATTATATTATATTATATTTAGACTAACCTGTTATAATAGCAATAGTTCCTAGAACCAGGAGTGCAGTTTTCCAGACAATGACCACTAAGATAGGTCTGTTTGGAGTCATATACAGTAGTTATGACAGTCTCAGGCAATTGTCATGTGATTATGAGGTTCATAGAGTTGTTCTGTATACATATAGAGCAAGAACCTTCTGTTTCCAGGAATAACACAGTTGAGGGCAATAGTGGTTTATGTCTTGAGCTTTTTTATTGGTTATTTGATCATAATGACTCAGTGTGTTTTATTTAGTGTAACTACTTAAGGCTGCTCCACATCCAAAACAGAAGCAAATGAATTATTTATTGAGGCGAAGTGATAAGCGATCAGCTGTTTCCTCTCCTTGTCCTTTGCGGGAGCATTTGTGAGGTCAAACACACACTGTTGTGTAAGCAAATAAAGATATAAATGAAATGGATGTCTTGGCTCAACTCCCGGGGTTTATTTACCACGTGAACGTCAACACTGGACAACAGTCAAACCGCTGTAGTAGATTGGAGCGAAATTATTGCGTTTGACATTTTTTTTTTTTTAAATCAAAGGTTGAATTATTTAGGACTCCATTGTAAATGGTTAAAATTTGCAGTGACGCAATAAATGGAAAAGTCCACTGTTGGTCATTATTTAATTGTTATGCCATTATTTCATAACTTTTATTCAGTGGAATGTTTGGCAGGAAGCTTAAAGGAATTCCATTGTAGTGTGGATTCATTGACTGCCAGCTGAAGTGTGGAAATCTGTTTCAAGTGCTTTTCTGGAGTGGTTCATTCATTCATTCATGTCTATGGTTGGCAGACATGTGGCTGTTACTTCTCCACTTCAAGTCAAAGGTCTGCACAGTTTTATTCGGACCCTCTAGATGCAGTCAAAGATATTCCTAATGGAGCGACTGTTCTTGTGGGAGGTAAGGGTTCTGATTGATCATAAAATATATCTTAATCATTAACTGTCTAATTATCAGTTTGACATCTGTTGTTTTTTTGTGTTTTTGGAAGAAGTATTTTATTCTCAACAAGACTGCATAAAAATACAGAATGTTGTACAGCAAAATATGTACAAAATACAAAAACAGAATTACAATTAAATATATTTTTAGTATAAATTAGAGTTGTTGTTATAGCAAAGTAACACTTTATTATAATATATGCTTGCTACAGTGTAACTGTTCATTTAATTACTTAGTAGGATGTTTGTGGGATGTAATAATTATAATTATTCATAGGTAATTCAAAGTGACTCTACATGGAGCATGTGGAACAAGGATACCTTAAAATAAAGTTACCAAATAAATTTAATCTGTTACCACAGATTTGAATATTTTATAAAATAACCATTTCAGATTATTATCAGTGTTGCAAACTGTTACTATTGTGCAGTTTAATATGTTGCAAAAACTGTGATTGTTATTCTCAGGATTCTTTGATGAATAGAACGTTAATAAAAAAGCAGATTATAATTGTGTTTTGATCAATTATTAATCAATTTTGTTTTCTCCAACCCTGCACAGTTTTGCTCCAACCCTGATCAAACACAGCTAATCCAACTAATGAAGGTGTCCTGGCTCTTTTGGACACCTAGATTTTTTGGATCAGCTGTGTTTGATAGGGTTGGAGCAACGCTGTGCAGAGCTGCGGCCCTCTAGGAGTTTGAGGCCCATGACCTAGAAGGACATTTCTTTTCTACACCAATAGGACTTTATGAAACAAGTTAAATCAATTTTTGAGTATTTTTATGCCTATTTTATGTAATAGTTGTTTATTTAGTTTAACAAAATATTTTAAAAGTAATTTTAGTCTTGATTAAACTTAGAGATGAAGAACTGTGTAATTAATCCATAAACAAATTTTGTATTATAAAAAAAGCTTGCATTGTTATTATTAGTACTAATTATAATATTTAAAAAATTAAAATTTAAAATAAGTAATTTTAATTTATTTTCCCATCAGAATTTCCTTAGAAAGCCACATTTTTGCTTGAAGCTTATGTTTGTGTGTGAACATAAATAGTAAAATGCTTGCAAAGTGACTCTCAGACCAAACCGCAGTGACAAAGCTGAGTCATAACAGCAAGCAATTAATAAAAATCAAATAAATAAAACCTTTACTTTTGTTTTTCCTTTTTCCACAGGTTTTGGCCTATGCGGTATTCCAGAAAACCTGATCAACAGTCTGCTGAAGACAGGAGTGAAGAGTCTAACTGCAGTCAGCAATAATGCAGGGTAAGCCTTTTGCAGAGTAAACAACCTAGAAGTAAAAACAGTGACCATCTTTATGACTCTACCATTGAACTCCTGTTATTTCTAACACAGAACCAACTTATACAGAAGTATTAAAACCCCCAAAATACTGTTAGGGCTAACAGTAAACAATTCATGTGACAGATAGCCTACTATTCTCAAAAAAAATCTGAACATAAACAGCATCCGTGATGTTAGATTGATAATCCATTTGGAGCAATTTGAGTACTAGCACAGGAAAAAAACACAGTCATTCTAGATAAAATCTAAGGTCATTGAGTACAGTTCCAAAACATCGGTTGTTCTCTAGATGTCGCTACAAGAATTTCTCACTGAAATGACAACGAGAAAATGTCCACAACTAGCCACAAATAGAAAGAGATTACCAGTTTGAAGCATCACACCACCTTTTTCTCAGACAGGATAAACAGGTCTTAATCTGCCGAGTAGGTTAAGGCCTACTGGTGACTACAGATATGCATACAGGGAAATGGATAAAAATTCCTACTGAGTAGATGGATTTTAAAAGGCTTGTTAAACAGTCTATTTATTGTCTAATCTGACATTGATGTTTAGTTTACTGCTGCTATTGCAGCTGCTCTGAACATGTGATTTGACCCTGGTCTAAGTATATGCTTGTCTGTGCTTCTGGCTTTGTTCCAGTTTGGTTTTCTATGACTACTATATCATTGCATAATAAGAACTGAAAGTGTGCTAGTCATTTTAATCTTGACAATTGAATACAGCTCAAGAAGAAATCCATTCTGAATGCTTTATTTTTTTTAAATAGTTCCCTTACACCAATTATTCATGTCAAGTTGTTTGCAACCAAATACAAACTTCTCAAACTTCCGAAGAGAGTGATCAAATCCATTCTATATGCTTTATTTTTTTTAATAGTTATTTTTTACAGCAATTATTTATGTCAAGTTGTTTGCAACAGAATACAAACTTCTCAAACTCAAAAAAGCACCTTTTTAAACTCAATGTCACACTCTTTATTATCCAGAGTTAGCTTTTGGAATACCTCAAGAGGAGTTTTGACCTGTTTTAAATAGAACTTTCACTTCTCAGTTTTTTTTTTGACTGTTTGAAGCCTCTGTTCTTGGATGCATTGTTTGTTGTCTCAAACCTTGTTCTGCAAGTTCTGTATCTCTGAGGTGAAAACTATTTGGTACACCACGGAGAGACTGTGTGTGTAATGTGAAACCAGCATGGCAGCAGTGTTTGGCTTAAAGCGTGCATTGCTCTCACAGAAGGACTCTGTTTCCTATTTAACTTTTTTCCATCAGCAGCCCCTGCTGTTACTTTTAGCGCATGTTGCTCATTACTTTTATATGGCGTGCCAACTTGTTTTGAAGTAGTTATTGGCCACTGTATGTTGAAAGAGCTGCTGAAGCCCCGCGGCACTCTTTTGTAAGTAATTATACAACAGTTAGTTCCAGACCTTGAATTTGATTAGTCTGAAAAAGCATTGCATGACAGTAACCCATAAATTTAACTGCTACAACACTTAAATTATTTTCTTAATTTGAATGAAATCTTTTAGACACACACTGCCATTCTGTCCATTAGTGGAGGGGATTTATTGACTTGTTCTGCAGGTTACATTGATACTGTCTTAATGACTAAAGCCCTGTTCACACTGCGATTTCAGCCAAGATTTTGTCGTCTGAGACAAACTTGGGAAATCCTAAAAGATTCCTGTAATCCTAGGCTAAAATCTGTGGTTTTGATTATTATTTGACATATTCACAGACAGAGTTACTAGGCGTTGTGATCAAATCTTCCCTCCGATTAAGTTTTTCTGGCAATGTCCAAAGATTTGGACAAATTTGCTGCAGTGTGACTTCAGCTATGACAAGTATCACACCAAGAACAAATAAGAACGCTAAATCTGATGGCACACTCGTCACTACAACTTCAAACCAGTTCTGGGAAATGTCAAAACAGCTTTTTTTTTCTTGTTTTAAGGCATGCTGTGAGCAAAATTACCACTACTGTTTGTTTATGTTTGCCGGAGGTATTATATCAGAATGTGGGATAGTGAAAGTGTCACGGATGGATGACGTCAACGAGTTCTCTTGCGTGTCTTCATTGAAGTTCAGCCTGACGTTATGACCACTTAGACATTGGAGCCATGTTTGTGAAGTCTGACATTCTAGAAACGTTCATTATTAAAAATCACACAGTATGAGCATTGCCTTGAATTTTTAATTTAAAGATGTTATTCACCCAAAAATGATAATTCTGTTATAATTTACTCTCACTCCACTTGTTCCAAACTTGTTTGAGTTTTTCTTTTATTGAACACAAAGCAAGAAATTGGGATGAAGGTTGGAAAGCAGCAGCCATTGACTTATGTATTTATTTTTTTATGATATGGTTGATGGCTGCTGGTTTGCAACATTCTTTAAAATATCTTGTTTCTGTTCAACAGCAATTCAGTAAGGTTTCAGAACCTCTTAAGCCATTGCTGAGGAATTTTTCACTTTTGATTGTTTAAAAACATAGTTTTTTTCAGAAACAAAGCATGTAACAGTTGTTGTATCTGAAATGTCTAGTTTCCTATTAGTTAATTACACTCATAATCTTGTTCAAAGCGAAAATTTTTATAAACATTAAAAAGGTATTTACTGTTGTGTCATCGCTTTGTGTAATGGCCCATTTTCACTGAGTGGTATGGTACGGTAAGGTTCAATATGCTTTTATGGCCGTTTCCACTGTCAAAAGGTTCCTAAAAGTGAACCGGACCGTAACACTTTTTGGGTACCTTTTGCAAAGGGTACCTAGCATGCCAAAAGGGTACCAAAAGGTGAAGCTAGATTGGTTTACAGAGATGCGTCACTGGCTTCAACAAACATGAGCCTGACGTATGAAAGAACAAAGATGAAGTCGAAAAAAACAAAGGAGCAAATGATTCTTTCAGCAACCTAAAACATAAACAAACTGCCATGTTTAACTATTATCTTCACCTTTTGGACTATTATAATATATATTTATATATTATAACTCGTAATGACGGAATTACTCTTTAACAGAGGTTACATATGCTGGTGAAGATTAAAGATACAGATGAGAGGTTTGCACTGACTGGGCTATATTGCATGTTGTTTTTGAACCCAAATAAGGCCTTAAAGTATGCTGTGTGTAGTTTTTCTGTAATTGGTAACATGTCGAAGACTGTAAGGGTCTGTATGTGTTCATATATGCTGCATTTATTTATTTATTTATTTATTTATTTATTTATTTATTTATTTAATGTAATCGCAGATGTTACAGTAGGCTATTTTGCATCATTGATCTGCAGTTATAAACAAATCATGTTGATAGAAAGGTTAGTGATGAACATTTCTACACAAGTATTTATTTGTATAAAGCATCTGTTTTGTGAGAAGTGCTTCTCATATGATATGTGAACGACCTGTACAGCTTTACTTTGACATTTTTTCGAGCGAGAAACTTTCTGTTGTACACCACGCCCACCAAAAGAGTACCATTGGTACCCTTTTAGCAGTGGAAACGCCAGCCTGATAAAGGTGACCCTTACCGACCTGTACCGTACCGTACTGTACCACTCAGTGGAATCGGGACACAACATGGTTTAGTTCCCTTATAAACTGCAAAAAAATGTATTTTCTAGTGAAGCTTTCTCATCAGCTTGTGATTCTCATCAGTATGACATGTTTCACAGTGAATGCAGTGAACTTTATCTCTGGATGTGCTGAGAGTGTGACGTGCATTTCAGAATAAGTTGGACACCAGTTACTCATTACCTCCACATTAATAAGATTTCAGAGAAACTGCACTTTTCTGGCAAAATAAAAGCAAAGCATATTAGCGCTATTATGGGATGCATTTCATATTTCCACTCCTATTATTGAATATTAATTCCAATGATTTTTCAGTACACCTATTCAGTTGCATGTTAATGCAAATATCTGATTAGCCAATTACACAGCAGCTCAATTCATTCAAGACTAGCTACTGGGGTTCAAAGCTAGCATTAGAATGGGAAAGAAAGTTGATTTAAAAGTTGACTTTAAACATGCCATAGTTGTTGATCCCAGACAGACCAGTCAGATTACTTCAGAAAAGGCTGACAGATCAGATAAAGTCTGCGTGATGCGGAAGTTGCTAAGACATTTATTTCAGTATGTTGATGTACTTTTAAATTGAAATGAAGGACTGACTAGAGCATATAGGGCTTTATTTGTGTATCTTTTCCTCATAGCAAACTAACTGCAAGAGGGGCGTATTTAAGAATATTGTGCCCAAAGCAGTCAAACTGACATCAACAGAGATTAATTTTTACTCAAAGCATGGAAGCAAATAGTCAGATTTTGATTGAAGATTACCAAATAAAAAAAAAAATTAATTTCAGTTGAATAACTTTCAAAGATTAATTGTTCACCTAAAGAATAACAACGTGTGCAAGCAAAGTAAACATTGTAAATTTTGATTTCACATGGACTTTAACTCTTCTGCTGCAACATTCAGATGGTGAATAGAGTCAGAATTTGGCATAAACAACATGAAAGCATGGATTTATCCCTCCCGAACAGGCTTCTGGTGATGTAAGGGTGTGGGAGGGATTATATTTGGCACACTTTGGGCCTTCTAGTGAAATTTGAGTGTCATTTAAGAGCCTCATCCCACACTGCTGCTGACCATGTTTAAACTTTTATGACCACAATGCACCTAGCATGTGATGACCACCTTCAGCAGAAAAGCACACCATGTCCCAAAGTTCAGATCCTATTAAACTGATTTCTTGAACATGACAGTGTTCATTATAAAGTCTCCCACAGTCACCGGATCTCAGTCTTATGATGCTATCGCGTCAATATGGAACAGATGCGAAGACTTGACTTTTGAACTCAGGCTGATGCATTTAAAGGGATAGTTCACCCCAAAATTTAAATTCTCCTTTTTTACTCGCACTCTAGTGGTTCTAAACTTTAGGAATTTATTTCTTCTGTTAAACACAAAACAATTTGTTCTGAAGAATTTTGGGAAAAAACCCAATCATTGACATAATAGTAGGAACACATACTATGGAAGTCAATAGCTGTTTTTTCAAGATTCTTCAGCATATATGTATACAGTATATGTATATACAGTATTTGTTTTCTTTTATAACAGAAGAAAGAAGCTCAAACAGGTTTGGAACAAGCAAATGATGATAGAATTTTCATTTTTGGCTAAATTATTCCTGTACAGAATTTCTATCATGCGATTGGACCCCTCTGAAACACTGACTATACCCTCATAAACTATTACACACATTACTCAGTTGTAAGGCAGTAAAATATCAATATGCTGTTGTGTCCATTTTAAGAAATCAATACAAATGAGTGAGAAAATTGAAATGTTTATTTCTGGAGAGTATTGAAGACACCACCTGCTGGAGAAATGTGGCACTTCAGTTGATACAAACCTCCAGTGCACGTTTCAGCTAGCCATTCTGTGCACATCAGTTTTAGATGAATTATTTCAGTCCATTATACATTTGAATGGATTTTAAGTTTGTGTGATATTGATTAAAAATTGAAAATTGATGTTCTTTGGGATTTTCTTCAAAAATTATTTTCTGAAAATTGTTCTTGTTCAAGATTAGGGCCAGGCATAGGTGGCGACAAGTCCCTGTCTTAAAGTGATCGATCACCCAGAAATGACTCTTACCTCATCACGTATTCTTTCCAAAACTTTTGAGTTTCTTTTTTTTTCTTTTTAAGAAGATATCTTGAAGAATGTTACAAACCAGTAACTCTTGACACTCAAAGTATAGGAAGAAACAAATACTGTGGAAGTCAGTGGTTACCACACTGCAAAAATGCTTTTCATACTTAGTTTTTGTCTTGTTTCTTGTCCAAATATCTAAAGTTCTTAAATCAAGAAGCACTTTCTAGGCAAGCAAAAAATATTGTCTTGTTAACATAAGTGAGATTTTCCACAAAACTAGCGTAATAATCTGCCAATGATGCAAGCAAAATAATATTATTTCAAAGTAAATAACCACTACAGGATATTCTTACTTTAAAACCTTGAATTATAGGGTCATTCTAACTACATACAGTTAAAGTCAGAATTATTAGTACCCCTTTGAATTTTTTTTTCTTTTTTAAATATTTCCTAAATTATGTTTAACAGAGCAAGGAAATTTTCACAGTATGTCTGATAATATTTTTTCTTCTGGAGAAAGTCTTGTTTGTTTTATTTCGCCTTGAGTACAAGCAGATTAAATTTTTTTATGAACCATTTTAAGGTCAAAATTATCAGCCCCTTTAAGCTAATTATTTTTTTTTGCTGTCTACAGAACAAATCATCGTTATACAATGACTTGCCTAATTACCCTAACTTGCCTAGTTAACGTAATTAGACCAGATAAGCCTTTAAATGTCACTTTTAGCTATATAGAAGTGTCTTGAAAAATATCTAGTAAAATATTGTTTACTGTCATCATGGGAAAGATAAAATAAATCAGTTATTAGAAATGAGTTATTAAAACTTATGTTTAGAAATGTGTTGAAAAAAAATCTTCTCTCCATTAAAGAGAAATTGGGGAAAAATAAACAAGGGGGTGAATAATTCAGGGAGGCTAATTATTCTGACTTCAACTGTAATAGACTTTTAGACTTTTGCAAAAAACTTCAGCTGACACATTGTTAAAATAACTTACAATTAGGGCTGTCATGATATCTATTTTTGATGATACAATAAATAGCAACAAAACTGATTGTGATAAACAATATTATTGTAATTCTAAGACCATTTTGACACTGTAATAGCATCATAATGCAGGTACACTCTTACAAAAACACATAATATTTTATTTTCAAGAATGTTTCATTTATAGTCATTTTAGCAATTTAATAATTAGGCGTTGGAATTAGAACGTGAAAACGGATATCCTAAACAAACAAATAAATAATAATAATAAATGTTAACATAAATGTCAGGATCAAAAAATATTCCAAGACTCGGGAAGATTTCTGAGATTTTAATGTTCTTGCAGCATGGGAATCAAGAAGATGAATGCAAGAGGTTCCGTTTTGGTTGCTCAAAGGGCTGTCCTTCGAGGCCGGTTTTTATACAGGCATTTAAAACAGATGATTAAGCATTGTCTTTAATCATTGGTCTAAACAGTTTGTTTGGTAGAATCCTATTGATCATATAATCAAATCATTGTCACAATATTCTTGCAAATGGCACATTCCAACCATTCAACTGACTGAAAACTACAGTTGAGCATGTGTTATATCAAGAAGCACATACATTTATAACCTTAACTTTGGGTTTCTTCAAAAGTATACATAGACAGTGTAATACCCAAAAAGTTAAGGTAACTCAAATGGTTTGTTGCAATCGATTACCTCAAATGGTTTGTTCAAAAACGAATCCTAATGAGTACTGTGAACTTAATCCATTTAAGTAAATGAAGCAATTTGAGCACAGTAAAACCCAATAAATAAAGAGAACTCAAACCGTTATCATAAGTTATTTTGTTAGATAAGCTCAAGATTTGGCTTCAGTACTGACTAATCTAATGTATATGCACAAATACAATATTGTATAGTACGGAGACCCTGAAGGGATGTGATGTTGGGAAAAAAAGTGGGTGGGAGAAAAAAAAGTGATAGGAAAATAAGTTTTTGAGTTCCCTCACAAAGATGTTTTGCATTCTCGCAAATAAATTATAACGCAAAGATGACATACATGTCAACCTTCCCAATTTTGCTGGCATTCTCCTGTATTTTACCCTTCTATACCACTATCATCCTATCATCATGTATTTTCCCCTATCTCTCCTATCATTTCATGTATTTTTATTCTTGAAAGCATGTTAAAATTAATATAAAAAATGTCTGCATTCACTTTCTATTCATTAAAACTGTGCGTCGATTGTCGCCCTTCCTATGCAACCTCTGAATCAGTAAATGCATATATAAGTGCTGACTGACGGACGCACTCCATATGATGAACTGATCCCAGATCAGCTTCTGTACACGCCATTTAAAGAAGAGCTAAATGCAGGACTTTTTGGGATTTGGGTGTGTGTTTAAACAGACAAATACACTTAATATGTAAATATGTCTGTCCTGTGTGTTTTATTTTCATTTTTTTTTTCTCCCGTTCATTTTTTTTTTCCTACTATACTATTCCTACTTTTTTTTTTTCTTCCACTCAATTTTTTCCCCACTATCAGGTCTTTTCCGGGTCTCCGTATAGCTTCCCATTAAAAATATGAATTTTAAAGATAGATTTGTGAGGGATGTACTTGTATATGCTGAACATTGTATTTATGTGTGTCTGTGTACAAAAATCAGGTGACCTCTGTAAATTTAAAGTGTATATGACTTAGATAGCCACTTATTTTATACACATTCCTAAAAAGCAGTCTAGTCTTAAAGCACTATAAAACCTCTTTGTCATTTCTCTGGCTGAAGAAAAAGGCACATTAAGAGAGTTAATGAGAACATTGCATTACACAGTATGAGTCTAATTGCAACCTTTCTTGGTCCAGTGAATAAGAAGTCGTGACATAAGAAGTCTGTGCTCCCTGTTGATTGAATGAACCCAGAAAATATACATGAGCTTTAAAATGGCTGTATTAACTTTTATTAAACGTTTCCTCCTCATGTTCCACCAGAACGCCTTTGGTTTTAACTGTGTAAAAAATGCGTTCTGCTGCCCTTACTGACTTTAAAAGTGAGAAAGCCAGCAATGATTTTCATACCTCAGTGCATTTTAAGTTTCAATAAGTCATGCAGAATGTTAATCAGTGACAAAATCAGTTTTGAGTCACTGCTCCTGTAACGGTGCCAAACCTCACACACACACACCAACAAACTGAAGAGGTCTGAGCAAGCTGTAAAATTTCATTAGTTCCTTGCAGTTAAAATGAGTTGTGTGGCCTTTGTCTCTGTATTGCTGCGTGTTCTGAATTTTAATGACCTGAGAATGCTCAATGGACACTGGATTTAGACCAGGTTAGGGAATAAGTGCTACTTTTCCAACAGTAGTTCAGCCTAAATTGGACCTTGGTTTTATGGAAAAGAATATGTTTGTTTGACAGTGTTTGGAAAAGTTTGTTGATTTACACTACTGTTCAGCAGTGCAGTAAACTACTGTTAAACATACACTTATAAGACTTTTAAATTGTTATATTGCTGTTCTTTAGAACTTTCCATTTCTCCAGAATCCTGGAAAAATACATTGGTATGTAGAAAGTATAATGCAGCACAATTGCTTTTTAGGTCTGGTAATAATAATAATAATAATAATAACAACAATGGTGGTTCATTCTGCTGTGGCGACCCCTGATGAATAAAGGGACTAAGCCGAAGGAAAATTAATGAATTAATAATAATAGCCAGCAGCTATCCCTCTGTAACGCTCACATGGTCGCCCACTGAAGCCAAGCAGGGCTGCACCTGTATGAGAGAACACATGGGAAAGCTAGGTTGCTGCCGGAAGTGGTGTTAGTGAGGCCAACGGGGGGCGCTCAACCTGTGGTCTGAGTGGGTCCTTGCGCCCCAGTATAGAGAAGGGGACTCTATACTGCTCTGTGAGCTCCGTCTTTCGGATGAGATGTTATACTGGCCAAATTTGCCCGCTGACCTCTATCCATCATGGCCTCTTAACCATCCCCATGTCGTAATTGGCTTCATCATTCTGTCTCCTCTCCACCAATCAGCTGGGAAGTGGTGTGTTGTCTGGCTAAGTGGATGCTGCACACTGCTGGTGAATGAGGAGGTTCCCCTCAATGTGTAAAGTGCTTTGATTGTCTAGAAAAGCGCAATATAAATGTAAGGAATTGTTATTAATAATAATAATATTCATTCATTCGTTATCTCTTCGGCTTAGTCCCTTTATTAATCTGGGGTCGCCAAAGCAGAATGAGCCACCAACTCGTCCAGCATATGTTTTACGCAGCGGATGCCCTTCCAGCTGCAACCCATCACTGGGGAAACATCCATACACACTCACTCACACTCATACACTACGGACAAATTAGCCTAGCCAATTCACCTGTACAGCATGTCTTTGGACTGTGGGGGAAACCGGAGCACTCAGAGGAAACCCATGCCTACACGAAGAGAACATGCAAACTCCACACAGAAATGCCAACTGACCCAGCTGAGGCTTGAACCAGCGACCGACTTGCTGTGAAGCGACAGCACTACCTACTGCGCCACTGCATCGCCTGTTAATAATAATAATAATAATAATAATTACAACAACAAAAATAATAATAATTACAATAATAATAATAATAATAATAATAATAATAATAATAATAATAATAATAATAATAATAATAAAGTCAGCATTCTGCTTTCTGAAGGATCATTTGATACTGAATTAATGATGCTGAAAATTCAGCTCTACCGTTACAGGAAATATTTTGTTAAAAGTGCAGGATTCTAGGAATACAATTTATAATCTATCATCCTTGCTCATGGTTGCTCAATTTTGCAGCCAGGTTGTATTGAGCCAATCACATTAAGCAGTAAATGTCATGTGACTTCTGATAAATTTGGCATTTTACTGATCTCACCACGCACACACACTCCCTCACTCCCATTTCTAGTGATTATGACACCAGATGAGATTAAAGATTAAGTTCTTGCTTTTATTTGACATGTTTTGAATGTCATTAAAGGTGTATGACCTTTTTTCTGTTGTGCAGTAGCTAATGGTTGAAGTTACTTAACACTGATTGTGTTTTTACTATCAGGCTGATTTAGCTAATAATTCAAGTTACTTGTCGTTTATTTTAATTGTGAAATTTACTAGCAGTTTCTCACTGAATATTCTTCCTACACCAAAAATAATACAGTGTAGAGTGTTTTTTTTTTTTTAAATAAATAAGTTTATACAGGCTGACAAACATTCAAGGGTGTTCAACTACACACAGCTAAAGTGGTTTAAGGAAGGTCTGACTGCAGTACAGTTTCTTATCATTTTTCCAAATGATTTCACAGCGAGTTGCCATTCACATTCATTTAAAGGATCTTGTCAGAGTATCTGATCAGCAATTCACAGATTAAAATGATCTGGTCGAAGCAAGTCTCTAGTTAACAGTTCAGTTAATTGAATCACTGTCCAATTCTATCAAGTGATGTGGCCAATGTGATTCTTCAATTAACAATTCACTGATTCAAAATGATCCACTGATAAAAGTTCTGTACATATGGTAGGTCAAAATTAATAGCCCTCATGTGATTTATTTTTTTATTTTTTTCAAATAATTCCCAAATGATGTTTAACAGAGCAGGGAATTTTTCCACAGTATTTACGATAATTTTTTTTTCTAGAGAAAGTCTTAATTGTTTTATTAAGCAATAAAAAGCCCTCTTAAGCAATATTTATTTCGATTGTCTTCAAAGCAAACCACTGTTATTCAATGACTTGCTTAAGTACCCTGACTTGCCTAATTCAACCTATTTAAGCCTTGAAATTGCACTTTAAGCTGTAATATTAGTATCTTGACAAAATAGTAATGTATTATGTACTGTCATCATGGCAAAGATTAATTATTCTGTAATTAAAACTTGTTATATTTTGAAATGTGTTTTAAAAAAAATCTTCTCTCCATTAAACAGAAATTGGGGAAAAATATACAGGGGGGCTAATAATTACGAAGAGCTAATAATTCTGACTTCAACTTTATTGTGGCTGAAACCTGAAAAATGTCAAAAAGTGCAAAAATAACAATAAGCTCAGAATATACCATCTGAAATATAACCATACTGGATTTAATGAGTTATTACACAAATGCACAGTTATTTTGAAATATTATTCAAGAAGACATGTTTGTCTATATTTTGTGGTTTTATACAGAGTGGATGACTTTGGACTGGGTCTTCTCCTTCGGACCAAACAGATCAAGCGGATGATCTCTTCATATGTGGGGGAGAATGTGGAGTTTGAGAGGCAGTATCTCAGCGGAGAGCTGGAAGTGGAGTTGACCCCACAGGTGAGACCATCCTTTACCTGTACAGTCACAGTAGGCAATAGAAGCTTTATTCTCATTAAATAGTTTATTCCCCACCACGTGTATGCTAAAGATTTTATAGTACAATCCTTCCAAAACAAATCCAATCAGGTGGGTTTTGTTTACCCATTGTGCTTTGTTTATGGCAGGGCACGCTAGCGGAGCGGATCAGGGCTGGTGGCGCAGGTGTTCCTGCTTTCTTCACTGCCACAGGCTATGGCACACTCATCCAAGAGGGTGGCTCTCCTATCAAGTACAACAAGGACGGCACTATTGCCATCGCCAGTGAACCGAGAGAGGTCAGGTGTCACTTACCTTCCAGTGATATAATAATATAACTGATTATTATATAACTAGGGCAAATCAAGGCAAAGGCAGATTCTGCTTGACTAGTGTATTCAGCATTCAACTCCACTGTGTTATAAATGTGGTTGTTTATGTTTTTTTTGCAATAAGTTATAATTAAAAAGTTATACTGCGTAAGTTAATACGATCCAGAGCAATGTTTTCTACTTGTTTTTAAATATTATGAAGTAAATTTGGAGATTATCCATGGCAACTTTAATGTAAAATAGTTTGGTATTTTTATCTTTAACCCCTGCTCAAAATTAATACATATATAAATAATATAAATAAATAAATAAATGAAGACTTTCGAATGGCACGCGATATGTATGTCGAGCGCACGCTATATGTATGTCTATGTTATATGCATGCGATATGCATGTTGTGCACATGCAATACATGTGTCATGTGCATGCAATGTGTATGTCTATGTCATTCACTCAATACTATGTTGTGCACATATGATACTTGCGTTGTGCTCATGTGATATGTATCCTGTGCGCATGACATAGTATCACGTGACAAAGTAATCAATATTATTATGGTGACTTGAGAAAGCCAACATACTGTCAAAGAGCAAGAGATGACACTCAAGTGCGATTTGGGGAAACAGCCACTAGATGGCGTGGTGGCCATTTTGGAATGAAAATTCCATTAGAGCAACAGCATATTATAAGTCTGTAAAAGAAACTAATAAAAGTGCTGATGATTGTGATGGTAAGTGTTGTATTGTCGTCTTTCAGGTTGTTTCTCAGCTTTAATGCGCTTTTTAAATAACTAAATAAAAAACAAAGCGGCTGCTTGCCATGGCGACAGCAATATGATGCAATGGACAGCCGACTGCTTTCATTTCAAAATGGCGGAAACCGGGGCTGTTGCTGGGCGTTGCTGTTGCAATGGAACATTCTATTGAGTGTCGCCTCTTGGTCATTCTAAGCTCTTTCATACTGTTATACTACATAAACTTCTTCTTCTTCTGAGACTTATTTCTTTATGCATCTCCTCCTACACCGTTCAAGCTACAAACACCAACCATTACTCCAGACCTTTAAACTGGTCTGACTCGGGTTGCTATATCTTTTTCAACTGATCTGACTTATGGTTTTCCAAAAAAAAAAAAGACCTGGAAAATTCGGAAAAGTCCCTTTGACTTATCATTGGACCAAACTTTGTGACCTCATAATTTTGCGCCAGATTATCATACAGACTTAAATTTGGGCTCCTTTAGCTCAAACTACCAATCTGCCAACCACTGATGACCTTTCATCTTACTAGCCACACCCTAACGCCTTAGCAACCACTCAGAATAACCTAGCAACTGCCTAACAACCACTCAGAACACCCTAGCAACATCTTATCACCCCCCTAGCAATGCATCAGCAACCACTCAGAACACCCTAGCAACCACCTAGCAACATCTTAGCATCCACCTAGCAACACCCTAGCAATAGATTAGCAACTACTCAGAACACCCTAGCAACTGCATAGCAACAACTTGCAACCACTTAGAACACCTTAGCAACCGCCTAGCAACACCTTAACAACCTGTCAAAACACACTTGCAACCGCCTAGCAACCACTCAGAGCACCCTAGTAATGCCTTAGCAACCATTTAGAACACCCTAGCAACCGCCTAGCAAGAAACATGCCAATTCATACTAGAAACATGCAAATATATGTGTACTTATCTATCTATGCCAGCTTCTTAAGAACTACTTCAATTATTTAAACTTTGAAACGACTTCAAACTTTCAGATGAGGCTTTCTCAAGCCACCATAAAGTTTGTCTGCAAACTTTACTCTTCTAGTTTTTTTGTGCACTTTTCTCTGTAGAGCAGCAATGATTAGGGCATGAGAAAAATGAAATCACAACAAAAATTTCTGAAGGTTCCAACATGAGTTACCTCACAAGCTCTTAGAATTTGTGTGATGTTTTTGGTCTTTTCACACATGGAATTGGTTCATTTGTAACTGTCAATCACAGTCAATTGTTGTGAATTTTTGTTTGTGCAGTGCTTATAATCTTTTTTCTCTAACTTTAGACATTATACTAAATTTTAAACAAGCCAAATTGTTCCCAATTAAAAGGGTTGACCTTATGAAAAACTGCTGCACACCATAAAGGTTAATTTCATAATATGTTATATCAAAGACTATAGAATACGCAAGACATGTCACTCGTATACTTTTTGAATGGGGAAAAGTGTAATGGCAAAAAGCTTAGAATGACCAAGAGGCGACACTTAATGGAACGTTCCATTGCAACAGCAGTGCCCAGCAACAGCCCCGGATTCCGCCATTTTGGAGTGAAAGCGATCAGCTGTGCATTGGATCTTATTGCTGTCGTGATGGCAAGCAGCTGTTTGTTTTTTATTTATTTATTTTAAAAGTGCATTAAAGCTGCGATACAACCTGAAAGATGACAATACAACACTTACCATCACAATCATCAGCACTTTTAATAGTTTATTTTACAAACTTCTCATCAAAATTTCATTCCAAAATGGCCACCACGCCATCTAGTGGCTGTTTCCCAGATTGCACTAGAGTGTCGCCTCTTGGTGATTTGGTCAATATGGCGATTGAAGCCCCGCCTTCTAGTACAGAGGAGCCAATCAGCGATCGCTATAGAATGACTATTCTCCGGGGGGGCTTGGACCAGTTGTGAGTTTCTGCAGATTTTGTGTGATATGAACATTTGAAATTAAACTAAATAGACAGTTGTTGTTTAATTTTATTGGTGATTCCTAATATGTAATGTAATCCTAAGCTTGGCAAGTAGTTTTGGAGAATTTGATGTTTCCCCATTCAAACAGAATGCCTGAGCATTAAAGATGCGTTTCAAAGATGGCCGGCGTGTGAAATGACTTGCCTTAAAGGTACTTTGATTATATTCTCAAAGTTTTGCTCGATGGTTGCGTCTTTGGTGATGAAGAAAATTATTCACAACTAGTTGAGGGTAGTTCAGAACATCTTACTTAGCAAGTAAAGGCATTAGAGCTGAAAGCTAAAGTGTATGATAAGAGATTTGTTAAGAAAAAGAGAAGAATAGGAGCATGAGGAAGAAAGGCAGAGAGAGCGCGAGAAACATGGAACGAAAGAAGCTTGAGATGGACCAAGCTTGCCACCTCAAATAAATCAGGTTGAAAGCTTTTACTGATGACTCTGATTTCCATTTTGAGTCGTAACATTCATATCATTCCTCCTTTTCAAAGTCAAGAGGTAGACAAATTTGAGTTTTTTTTTTGCTCGTTTTGAACAAGTTCTCATCAATCGTAAATGGCCGAAAGCATTTTGTCCCATGTTGTTTCAGTTAAGTGTTATAGCAAAAACATAGAAAGCTTATTCCTCTTTGCCAGCCCTACTGAAAAAAACAGCTTAAACCAGCCTAGGCTGGTTGGCTGGTTTTAGCTGGTTGACCAGCCTGGTTTTAGAGGAGTTTGGGCCATTTCCAGGCTGGTTTCCATCAATTTCCAGCCTGGTCTTAGCTGGTCAGGCTGGAAAACGACCAGCTAAAACCAGCTTGACCAGCCTAGCCAGGCTGGGAGCCCATCCAAAACCAGCTATGTCTAGCTTAAACCAGGCTGGTCAAGTTGGTTTTAGCTGGATTTAGCTGGTCATTTTCCAGCCTAGGCTAAGACCAGGCTGGAAATGGCCAAAACCCCTTTAAAACCAGGCTGGTCAACCAGCTAAAACCAGCCAACCAGCCTAGGCTGGTTTAAGCTGGATTTTTCAGCAGGGAATGGAAGACTCTTTTAATTACGTAAAGTAAAAGCTTCTGTTCTTAGAATTTATAAGCTGGTTTGTGAGGTATACTTCCACAAATTTCATAATCATCCAAAAATTAATGATGGGATCTATGTTGAATTTGTTTGCATTAAGAATCAATGTTTGATTGGTCATGTGTTTCTGTGAAAGTAAAAGCGTACAACCAGTGCTTAATCTGTGAATTGCGAGGTCCCAGAACAGATCGGGGTAACTGATCCGGCACGTTACCTGAGGATATAGAGGGGGATTGTCGTGGACAAAAGTGAAGAGGGTTGGGGAGTCGTGGAAGAAAGTGAAAGTGAAAAGCGGATGGGGGAGGAGGGTGGTTGAGGAGGTGGATCGGTAAAATGAGGTGCCGGATCAGATTTCAGATGTTCCGGATCTGGTGTGTTCCGGCACAAATTAAGTCCTGCGTACAACACATATGATACATGTGGTCAAACTCACAGGACATCACTACTGTCTCATAGCCATAAATAGTCTTTCTCAGGACATCACTAGTCTATTGCACTCTCTGCTGTGATCTGCTCTTCTTTAGTCTTTTCCACCCTTCTGTCACTGTTGTTCATAGACTTAACTTTTTCATCTATGATATTTCTGAGATTTTCAATCAGGTTTAGTTCAGGACTTAGGGCTGCCATTTCATTATTATTCTAGTCTTTTCTGCCTCAAAAAGCCCATATTTGTTGTGATGAGGTCATTGTCCTACATGAAAATTGTTATTTGATTGAGCTTCTAATAAACATTTGCTATCTCACTGTATCTTAATAAGAGGCCAAACTCCTGCTACAGAAAACATCATTAAACAATGACACTTCACCTTCACCTATGCTGAAAACGTATTTGCCCTATTCATTGCTGAACTGGTGGACAATTTCAGTTGCACTGCCCACTAAGAGTCTCCAAAGAGTCCCGAAATGTTAGGCTACCAGTTAAATAGGATTTGACAGATAATTAAGGATTTTTTTTTTCCATCTGCCAGATTGACTCAGATTGACCAGAATAAGGATCTGAAATTGTTCCCTAATTTTTGATCCGTGTATTTTTTTAAAAATGTCAGAATGTTTGTAACTCATGAAGTGTATTAAAAAAAAAGCTCTTGTTTTACTCCTGCTAAAATAATTTCAAACAGGACTAAACAGTAAATAAACTTGAAACTTAGATAATGTTGATCTCCGCTGAATAACTGATGAGATCAGTACATACAAAAAATAAGATCTAGGATCACATATGATTTGCCACTGTTGTTTCAGGTGCGTGAATTTAATGGCCGCCACTACATCATGGAAAAGTCCATAACAGGTGACTTTGCACTGGTCAAAGCCTGGAAAGCGGACAAAGCTGGAAATATCATCTTCAGGTACAAATATTGCTTCTTCTCAAGCTGTATAGCTGCATTGCAGATAGACTGCAAGTTTCTTGTATTTTTTTTTAACAGTACATTATCACATGTACAGTATCACATGGTGTGTTTGGTGTTTTGCCCAAACCTGAAAATAGCTCTTTTCTCTCACCTTTCTGTTTCCATTTAGCACATACCCACAGACTATTTCACTGAAGGCAAGGCCACATGAGATACTTTTTTGAAAAGGAGACATACGCAGTACATTATTTTAGATAGCATTTTAAACATTACATGTAGTGAAAACCCAGTCATTTTTATTATACTAAATGACATTGTAAAAATAGTACTAAAATACATAAAAAAAAAAATATATAGGAATTTTATTTTTCATTTTGAAATGCTCAACTGTGCATACTTTAAGGCTGGTATATTTTTCGTTCTTTGTTCGCTCCTTCGATTGCTCTTTTGTTCGTTCGTTCGTTTATTTATTATGTATTAAGTATTTAATATTACTTATTAGGTTTATAAAGGTAACATTATAACATTATGCAATATTTAATATTATTTATTAGATTTATAAAGGTGTGTCTTGTTTTAAAACAATTTTAAAAATCTAAATGTATTTTTTCCTGAGTTTTTAGCATCTTTACTCCTGCCTATTCGAGTGTCACATGATCATAAAGCATTTTAAATACAATATTGAAATTTATATTAATCAGTTCATTTTTCTTTTAATGTTATTTAATGTGATTGAGCACAGCTAAATGAAAATGAACAGTTGTATTTATAACTAATGTTCACAGATGTAATTCTAAATAGATAAATACATACATACATACATGCATGTATACATGCAGTGCTCAGCATAGAGTACACCCCATTTTGAAAATAAATATTTTTATCAATTTCTCAGTGAATATAGGTAATGTATTTTGGTGCATTTAAACAAAACAGATATATTAAACGGATATATTTATTCAAATAATATTTTAGTTACCAAACACATTTAGAAATTAAAAGATAATACAATTAAATTCAAGCAAAATGTTGCAAAAAAAAACTACAACCTACAAAATTTCAACAAAATTTTTTTGCTTCTCTTGATTTTTCCTTTTTTTTTTTTTTTTTAATTTGTATTTAATGTTTCTATAGCAAATAAATTTGGGTGTACTCGTTTTTGGACCGTTATCATAAGTTATTTTGTTAGATAAGCTCCAGATTAGGCTTCAGTACTGACTAATCTACTGTATATCCACAAATATAATATTGTATAGCTTCATATTAAAAATATGACGTTGAAAAAGATTTGTGAGGGGTGTACTTATATATGCTGAGCACTGTACATATGTTAAACAATATATTTCATTGATCCCAAATATTTGAATAGTGTATATATAATATAAATGTATGTTTTATGGGATATATTATAAGAGGATGTTATATTAAAATACATTCCATAATACATTCTGTATATAACGTTTTATAAAATATGCAACTAAAGATTTAATCAATGTGAGGACATTGCATATTATTTATTTCTCATTTATTTACATCTTGCAAACTTGTATAATTTATTTAAAATGCAGTATTTTGTTTTACCACAAGGGTGCACTGTTTCCTTTTCCATTAAAATGAAAACGCTCTTGTTTTGCTTTAGTTGATGTTTTTTTTAGGAGGGGGCGCTAATATGGATGTGATGATGACTTGACAAAAGCAGTTTCTAACAATCATTCTGCACTGATTTTTATGTCTTCTCATTCTAATTTCACCAAATTTCATCATCAGTGCTTCTTAAACAGAGAAAAGAACATCACACTCACATATTTACAGTAATATTTCAATAGTTTTATAGATGCTGATCATGTACATTTTTATTATTATTTTTTTTAAACCAGAAAAACAGCCCGAAACTTTAACCAGCCGATGTGCAAGGCAGCCAAGACCACGATTGTGGAGGTAAGTGTTGCAGTTAAAATGCATTACTTTAGATTTAAAAGCTTATGCATTTGTCATATTATCTATCCTATGAATTTGATTAATTTATATAAACGTATATATTTCTTACCCTGCATTTCATTTCATCATTGTTTCCCACGTAAACAAAACAAATTGTGGGTTTCATCTAGATCTTTGAAGTTTTTCTCCCTCTATTCACTCTTTTTCATTTCCTTTCTACCGAGAGCGCTTTTCAAACACTTGTCTGCATATCAAATATGCTTTTATCTAAGCCTTTGTTCAAAACACGCTGCTACCAACAAAAGACTTATCAAAAGGCATTTTCAGTCCAACGAACTCATATTAATTAATCTGGTCTTCCAGTTTTTCTGTTCTTTCTCATGTAGCCCTGGTTTGAAATGACCACTGCTATTTTCTGAAACTAGACTTTACTATTGACCAGTGGTGTAAAGTAACAAATTACAAATACTCAATGTAATAGAGTAGTTTTTTTTCAGTAATTTTACTTAGTAGTTTTCAAAAATGTGTACTTTTTTCTTAAGTACATTTTTAGTGCAGTATTGGTACTTTTACTCCACTACTTTCCTTCAACCTGCAGTCACTACTTTATTTTACCTTGTCTATGGGGATTAGAAAATGACCAACCTAAAATCAACCAAATATCAACATCTAATGATGTTACAGCTTGATGTTGTGTGGACGTTACCACTATGAAGTTTATCAGATGTTGGAATTTGGTTGCCATACCTGACAAATAAATGTCAGTATTTGACGTCAATATTTCATTGGTTTAAGATGTTGGCCCGACAATGGATTTTGCTTACTTTCTTACGCAAGCTAAAATCAACCAAAAATCAACGTCATTTGATGTCGTTATTGGACGTCAAAATAACATTGTCCTTAGAAGCTGGCTAGACATTGAATTTTGATCACCTGACATCACAATCTAACCTAATATGACGTTGTGTGCCTGCTGAGCAATAACTAAACGCACTACAGAATGTTACGTTTACACACATCCACAAATTACATGTAAACGCATCAGCCTTTTACAGCGTAATACTCACTACTCTTGAGTACTTTTGAAAGGTCTACTTTTTACTCATACTTTGAGTAATGTTTACATCAGATAGTTTTACTCTACTTGCTCTACATTTTAAGGTAATGTACTTTTACTTAAGTACTCTTTCCATCACGGCTATTGACCTATCAATAAATATATTACTAGGACTATCATCTGGAAGGAAGACTTTTAGGTTGCTCAGATTTTTAAATTGTCTTCTTCTGCAATAAAACATGTTAAAAATAATGTATTATATTATATTGCATAAATTAAAACATTTATTAATACAATTGAATTATTATAATTACGTGAGATCTGCTTCCTTCATGCGCTGTTTTTCTGAGACGAGGCGGAGATTAAGGCACACTCTGACAGGCACATGAGAACGGTGGGTGGGGAGAGCATTAAAGGCACAGGCCACAAAAACAGCTATATTGTGTTCAAAGCAGAAAATTCCAACATTCTGAAAGGTATAATAAAAAATCTGATGGGTGTTTTGAGCTGAAACTTTACAGACACATTCTGGAGACACAAAAGACTTATCTTAAATCTTGAAAAGGAGGTAATTAGGTGCTCTTTAATGTTACTTTTTGCAATATATTTTTGTTTGCAATCGATCAATCAATGTATTACTAGAACTTTCATCCAATATAAAGGGATTTGCCAGGTCGATATTCTTTAAGTGTATTTTGCTGCAGTGAAAATATGTTAAAAGCATTTTGCTTAATTTCTACTTTTATTTATCACAAGCATTTTATTAGAATGTTTCTGTTAAAGGGACAGTTCACCCAAAAAATTTATTCTGCCATCATTTGCTAACCCTTGACTTTATTTGTGAGTTTTTTTGTTCTGTTGAACACAAAAGAAGATATTTTGAAGAATGTTGGAAACCTGTGACCATTGACTTCCATAGTAAAAAGTAACAACTAACATGTAAGTCATGTAAGTCAAGTAATATGTAAATAATGGTTACAGGTTTGCCACATTCTTTAAAATATATTCTTTTGTGTTCAATCATAACAAACATTTTTAAAAGACGTAAGTAAACGATGGTAGAATATCCAGTTTTGGGTGAACTATACATTCAATATGTTTTAATTTAACTGAGCTAACTTGACAATCAATGAAATGTTGTAGTTTTAACTAATGCTACTTTTCCCGTAACTACTCTTTACAATCAATCCACCAATCAATCCATTAGTAGTCCAATCATTCACATTCAGGATGATTTGCGGCTTGCTCTTATTCTTTAATTGTCTTTTGCTGCAATTGTGTCGGATGCTATCGGTACATTTCGAGCTTTTATTTGCCTGCTTTTCAGTCTTTATTGTAGCTATGAGCAGATATTAGTGGCCAGTATCATCTGACAATACGGTTATTGCAGTGCCACTAAAGATAAGCTTATCAGTTGACTGAGCGCACAGTAATGGTTTAAGGTCTTTTTCAATGTTTGTGCATCTGGTGATGAAAGCCGTCCTGCTAGGAGAACGAATCAGTCCAATGAGTGCTGAGCAACAGTGTGTATCTTGCGTTCTGCCTCTGTTTGACTGCTTGAGATGTTGTTTGTGGTGGCAGCCCTTCAGATTTCGCAGCAGGGACTCAGGATAAAGATTGACTCATGCCATGCACTGCCGTTCCTGTTGTCAAGGGATGAGAAGAGAAAACCGCCTAACTAGAGCTGTCTGTCGCATCCGCTTCAGAGAGTTTTTTTAGTGGAGGAGGCTATTACAGGCATAGTTCACCTGAAAATGAAGATTCTGTCATCATTTACTTTTTACTTGTTTCAAACAAAGAGCTTCTTTTTTGTTGAACACAAAAGAAGATATTTTGAAGAATGCTGAAAACTTGTAACCGTTGTAATAAAAACTGTAATGTTTGTGGACATTATGGATAATGGAATGGCTGATGGCTGGAGTAATGATGCAGATGTTTTGAAAAATGCTAAAAACCTGTAACCATTGACTTCCAGTGTATTATTATTATTATTTTTTTTTTGCTATGGATGCCACTGGTTACAGGTTTTTAGATTTTTTATTTTATTTTATTTTTTCTAAATATTTAATGGAATGGGATGGCTAATGGCTGGAGTAATGATTCAGAAATTTTGAAGAATGCTAAAAACCTGTAACCATTGACTTCTGTTTTATTATTATTATTTTTTTTTTGCTATGGATGCCAATGGTTACAGGTTTTTAGATTTTAATTTTTTTTTATTCTAAATATTTTCTTAAGTGTTCATAGTTCAACCAAAAATGAACATTCTGTTATAATTTACTAACTCTTTACACTTTTTTTAATAATTATTTTTTTTAGGGGTTTTCACCTTTATTATTGTATAGGACAGTAGAGAGTATTGACGGGGAAGAATGGGGAGCAAAGAGAGGGGAAGGATCGGCATAGGACCACGAGGCAGGAATCGAACTCAGGTCACCATGAGCACTGGAGTGCATGTGTCGCCGCACTAACCACTATTATTTTAAACAAACCACTAGATATTTTAAACAAAAAACCTGTAACCATTGACTTCCTATGTATTTTTTCTTTACTATGGATGCCAATAGTTACAGTTTTTTATTTTTTTTTTTCTAAATATTTTCTTTAGTGTTCATAGTTCACCCCAAAATGAAGATTCTGTCATCATTTACTCACTCTTTACACTTTTAAAAAAAAGTTATTTAGGGATTTTCACCTTTATTATTGCATAGGACAGTAGAGAGTATTGACAGGAAAACATGGGGAGCAAAGAGAGGGGAAGGATCAGCATAGGACCGCGAGGCAGGAGTGCATGTGTCGCGGCACTAACCACTACACCAATGGTGCAGACACTCTTTACACTTTTTTAAAAGAAAGAATTCTGCATGGATGCCAAGGGTTACAGGTTTTTAGATTTTATTTTAATAAATATCTTGTTTAGTGTTCATAGTTTACCCAAAAATGAAGATTCTGTCATCATTTACTCACTCTTTACTCTTTTATTAAAAAAAGAGAGTTCTGTCTTCTGTTAAACACAAAAGAGGATATTTTGAAGAATGCTGAAAACCTGTAACCGTTGTAATAAAACCTGTAATGTTTCTAACATTAATAATCAGCATCCTGAAGTGATTTCTGAAGGATAATGTGACACAGATTACTGGAGTAATGATGCAGATATTTTGAATAAAAACCTTTAACCATTGACTTCCTATGTATTTTTTCTTTACTATGGATGCACATGGTCACAGGTTTTTTAGATTTTTTTTATTCTAAATATTTTCCTTAGTGTTAATAAGATTCTGTTTAAGATTCTGTCATCATTTACTCGCTCTTTACACTTTTTAAAAATAATTATTTAGGGATTTTCACCTTTATTATTGCATAGGACAGTAGAGAGTATTGACAGGAAACCATGGGAGCAGAGAGAGGGGAGGGATCGGCAATCGAACTTGGATCGCCATGAGCACCGGAGTGCATGTGTCACCGCACTAATCACTACACCAATGGCGCCGACACTCTTTACACTTTTTTTCAAAGAAAGAGTTCTGCAAAAGACTAACTTCCATTGTAATTGTTTTATTATGGATGCTAATGGTTACAGGTTTTTAGATTTTTTTTTTTCTAAATTAATATCTCCTTTAGTGTTTATAGTTCCCCCAAAACTGAAGATTCTGCCATCAAATACTCACTTCTGTTAAACTTCTGTCTTCTGTTAAACACAAAAGAGGATATTTTGAAGAATGCTAAAAAACTGTAACCATTGACTTTCATTGTATTTTTTTTACTATGGACGCCAATGGTAACAGTTTTTTAGATTTTTCTCCTAGATATATTCTTTACTGTTCAACAGAAGAAACTCAAAAGTGATTATTAAAGCTTGAGGGTGAGTAAATAATGAGTATGTTTTCATTTTTTTGTGTGTGAAGTATCTCTTTAATGTGACATTTGATGTGAAGAATTTCTATTTAAAATTCTCTTTTTCAACAAGGACACGTTCACTTAAACAGAAGTGGAGATATTTTTGATGTTACACATCGTTTCTGTTTCTAATCAATGTGGTTAAATTTCTATTCATCAGACGTTGCCACAAGATGAAGCAGCACAACTGTTTCCAACATTAATAATAGAATCAGCATACTGGAATGATTTCTGAAGGATAATGTGACACTGGTGACTGGAGTAATGATGCAGAAAATTCAGCTTTGCCATCATATGAATAAATTACAATTTACAATATATTAAAAGATAAATGCTGACTTTGTAGACAAAAGAGTATAAAACACAAATGAATGAATAGTTTGATTAAATTAGCTTATATCTATAAATCAGTATATTTCTTTAAAAGAAATGTTATATGGATGTATGTATATACATTAAGATATTTATTTTTCTTTTTGGTAATAGCTCATTTTATAGCCCTTTTAGAGTTCAACAATGGATTCAAAAATTGTAAAACTCAACTGCTTGTAGTAGGAGTTGTATTATAAGCCTATTTCCTAAAAAGTGGGGCGTTCCTTAAAAGTACCCATAACCCAGGGTCACTAATACCAACCTCGGCCAGTTTTGGAGCTGAATCTTCTCAGGTGTCATGTTGGATCTCAGGTTATTAGATCTAAGTAGATTAGTCAAGACCTCGACTCTGTCTGCACTGTGTGCTTGTATGGCAAGATCATCACTCAAGGGTCAAATGAAGGAGAAGAGAACTGATTTCTGCTGAGGCCAAACAGAAATTAAATAAACGTTCTGTCTTCAGGCAACAAGTCTGTTATACTTGAGGAAAGCTAGTGAATAAACACACAAATACATTGTTTGGTGTGCTCTAACAAGGTTACATTCACATCAGAAAAGTACCACAGTAGAATTTACATGATGGTGCGCTTCATATTATTCAATGAATTACTCTGACCTTAAATAAACCTGGGCTAGTGTGAAAGCCTCCTAACAAGCTTCTGAACCGTAAGAATGATTCACATCATCGTCTTCACATGCAGGTAACAGCACGTATCTGTGTGGGAAATGACTTTCACATAATATACACAAATCTGAGTCATAATCACTGTGCTCTCATGCATTTGCTAACTGGTTTCTTAAGAGAACTGTCAATTACATAGATTTTTAAAATTGAATTTATTATAATTACGTATTGAATCGATGTTAAGTGAATATCAATATTTGCTGAAAAATCTTCTGAGCAGGTCTCAGCCCTAAAATAAAGCACTGTAATTCAGCAATATTTTAAAGATATGTATCAATGAGTGATGAATGATTTGAATCTTGGCACTTGACTTTCATGTTAAGTTGTTGAGAAATGCACATACAGAAGTAAGAAACGCTTATTTGCACACAGAAATCCATCTTAATGACATGAGATCCGTCAGGATAAGCAACTTGATTCATTACACTGTGTGCTCAATATGGCTGTTTCTTATTTGTGTGTCTGATTCCTTATGAGGTAAATATTGTTGCAGACAACACTACACTCAAAACAATCTTGAATCAAAATAAGATGTATGTATTCTGATTCCATATAACATTTCCATCCATATGGATATCATACTTTTAATGTAATTGAACTAATAAACTTTACGTGATTTGATATTTTTTAGTTAAACATAAATGAAACAAATAAGAACAAGATTTATGTAATAATATCATCAAAAATAATATATTCTTATTCATTTAAAATACATTGGGCCCTTTCATACACCTGGCGCATTAAGGCACAAGGCATGCATGGCACGATTTGTTGCTATTTTCAGACAAGCGCAACACTAATTTTCATGTATTTGTAAAGTAGCAAATCCATTTTCACCACTTTGTGGACTCATGGGTGTGCTGGTCTAAAAAGGAGGTGTGTTAAGGCGCATTGTTGGTGCGTTGTTATTTTGAGGAACTGAAATAGACCGCGCGCCTGACCAACTAAAAGCTGGTCTAAAGTCCAGTGCAGAGTGTGACAGTTAAGCACCTATGCTGCTCCAAACGCATACACATTGCTTAATGCACACAGGATGTACAGCAATACACAAATATCTTTACATATGAAAAATAGAAATAGGAAGTGTGTTTTGATATAACTCCAAACCTCTTTTTTTTATACCACATTTTGTTATTATTGTTCATTTATTCGTTTGCTGGAAATTAGGAAATTAACTGAATTTAGGAATAGTTTTGAAACCAATATGTGCGCTTGACAAACTAAATTAAATATATAGGCTAATTCAGTGGAGTGAGTTTTCACCGTTCCACCGCAACGCAACTGACTCTTAAAGGGAATGGGAGATGAGACTCTGATTGGTTTAATGCATGTTTTGCTTAAAACACACCCATAACTCATTAAGAGAATAAGCATAATCCTGTTAGACCTTGCGCTAGGGTGCAGAGCGTATATATTTTTTTGCCCGTAATAAAGCAAAAGTGGATTCAGACATGCCCTTAATGCTTTTGCGCCATGCACTTTAGACTTTGCGATCGTTAAAATAGAGCCCATTGTATTTAATCTATTGTGTAGAGTATGGAGTTGCGTAATTTTTTGCCCTCGAATATTAAATAAGTAATTTCATAGAATTTAACCTATCCTATTTAGATCTGGCTTTTTCCTACAGCTAGATATATTTGTACCATATTGATATTATTTTTTGACCATTTAAATGTATTACTATATCATTTTAACAGAGTTTAATTGATTCTAAGGAATTTGACAACCTAACAAAAACTTGACAAATTAAATAAAATCAAAAGGTTACAAACGGTTAATGATAAACTTCCTCGTGATTCATTAGTTTTGCAAATCACTAGCCAAATAAGGCTATCAATTTTTTTTTTTTTTTTATCTAACTATCATGTTTATTTTTACAATTGACAGACAAGCTTTCAGTATCAGCAATAGTGTGCTCCCCTACCAATTTGTGCACCAGTAACCAGACAAAAATAGTGAATAATTTCTGGAAAAATTACTTATTGATTTCGGCCAGAAGCTGACATGCAGCTCTACAATACCCTTATGAGGGATACCCACAGAATGTGAGAATGTGAATTGAAAACGATTGAAGCTATTCTACTAGCTATCCTAGTGAATTGGAAATTTGGATAATTTTAATATAATTGAAATGTTGCATTCATTCATTTTCCTTCGGCTTAGTCCCTTATTTTATTAGGGGTTTCCACAGCGGAATAAACTGTCAACTATTCCGGCATATGTTTTACGCAGCAGATGCCCTTCCAGCCACAACCCAGTACTGGGAAACACCCATACACTCTCGCATTCACACTCCTACACTACAGCCAATTAGATTCTCCAATTCGCTTATAACACATATCTTTGGACTGTGGGGGAAATCGGACCACCCGGCGAAAAATCACTTGAACATGAAGATAACATACAAACTCCACACAGAAATGGCAACTGGTCCAGCTGGGACTCGAACCAGCGACATTCTTGCTAACTACTGAGCCCTCAAATGATACGTATTGATTCACAAACACATGCAAATGGTGGCATCTCAAACAAGACAACACTACAATGCTTATATGAAATTATAAAAGACAGTAAAGATTAATTAATTCATTGTTTATCTGGGTCTCCAAGCTATATGCTGTTTAAGCTAGCTCATCTCACCTGTCATCTTCGTCTTGAGTCCTCAGTTAGTTCACTTGTTATTTAGCAATGTCACAAGTGCACAATATTGGAAAAATTAACATTGGGATATTTTGTTATCCCTGTGATTTATGTAGTGAGATAAGTATTCAATAGATACGTCATAGTGACGAAGTGGGTAGCACGATCGCCTCACAGCAAGAAATTTGCTGGTTCGAGCCTTGGCTGGGTCAGTTGGGATTTCTGTGTGGAGTTTGCATGTTCTCCCTGTATTCGCGTGGGTTTCCTCTGGGTGCTCTGGTTTCCCCCACAAGGCCAAAGACGTGCTATAGGTGAATTGAATAAGCTAAATTGTCCATTGTGTATGTGTGTGAATGAGTGTGTATTGATGTTTCCTAGGGATGGGTTTAGCTGGTAGGGCATCCACTGCGTAAAACATGCTGGATAAGTTGGTTGTTCATTCCACTGTGGCAACCTCAGATTAATAAAGGGACTAAGCGAAAAAAGGAAAAGGAATGAATGATATGTATACAATTTCACCAGATGACTTGAATATTTCTATTTGGTAAGAATTTATAATTTTAGATGGATTGGGGTGATTCGGGTAGTGCATCTGTATAAAACATAAACAATTTACAAGCCTTAATAAATGCAATAAAGAAAGAGATATAAATATTGTAATGTTTTCAGAACAGTATTAAGGTACTGCAATTGAGTAATCAAATGTAAAATAATACTCCATAGTCTTCGTGGGATAAATAATTCAATAAAATAAACTGTTATTAAAGTTACAAACTACACTTTCTTATGTCTGAATGCTTTCATAATCCTCATACAAGCACAGACCACAAAAACACATGCAAATGATAAATTATAATTCACACTCAACATTGCATATCCTGCGATATAATTATAGCGAATTATCCATATATTGTGCAGCCCTAGTCACAAGTCACACCTCCATAAACTAAAGTTAAGTCTCGGTCTAATAACAGAAAATATAAGTTCATTTAGAGTCATTTCGTTCAGCAATAGTGTCAGCACCTCTGATTGACAGTTAATGAATAGTCTTCGCCTCAGATGTCATGCCAAGCACCGCCCACAGACCTTTGTTTAAACATCTGAAGCATATATGGCATATTTCTGGAAACACTTTACCAGATCCTCAGTCATTTTCTGATAATATATATAATATATACAGGATTTCTATGAGTCCAGTGTGCAGCAATTTTTATCAGCCTATCTGGAAAGAAGACTGAGTGGATAAATAACCGGGATGTTTATATAGATGACAGTGCTCATTAATATCCATATAAGTTTCTGAGACATTCATCATTTCAGTCAGACAATCAGGCATTTTCTGCCTGCATAGCCATCTGTTATTGCGAAAATAACTTTGTGACTATGAGCATTTATCAATTTGATGTAAATGCTTTGATGTAAATTACAAGAAGGCAGTACTCACTGCGTAAATGCTTCAACACATCACATGTTATCCACTTAGTTTCAAACACGCAGGTATGCTTTTTATTCTTGTTTTTTTTTTTCTCTTGGCAGTGAAAACCTTACGTTTTCTGTCATTTTGGTCCTAAAGAGAAGATAATTTAACCTTAACAGTAAAATTTTTTTTTCAATAAAGCCTTGCTATCAGTCTGCATGATCTTCATATAGAACTGCATACCCAAAATAATGAATCTCAGAACAAAGTCTACATGCATGTCCTGCTGATTTCCTCAATGTTTTGCTAGGAGATCATTTATAATATTGATGCGTCGCCAGTTTTAAAGATGTTTGTGAATGAATGATGCAAAGTTGCATCTCGGACTGTTATTCCAACGCAATCTCATGGCCATTCGTAACTTTTTGATTTGGTGATTAATTCGTATGAATTCGCACAATCTAATTCGTACAATTTAGTACAATTTGCTCATCACCCAGTGATGGTTGGGTTTAGGGGTGGGGTTGGGTGCCATGCCTACTTTTTAAAATCGTACATTTTCATACGACTAAACTCGTGCGAGTTCATACGAATTAGCCACTAAACTAACAAAGCATAAAATACTTGCGTTTTCTCGTGAGATCAGGCTGGTTATTCTGAGGACAATTCCACGTCCACAAATGGTGTGGCTCACAGCGAAACCTGATTGGTTAGTTAACCTGTCAGTCATATAACATAGTCCCTGATCATTCAAAGTGGCCAATGGGAGACTAGTTGATGGTGGTTTGTCCACACAAAAGTATCCATTTCATACACTTCTCTAAGTTTTTGTGAAAGGATTACATTTTTGCCATGCCTTTTTGGATAGCTGCAGTCTTTGTAGCAAATCCTATACGAGCAACTTTACATAATTTTTCATGTTAATTGCCATGTTACTTTACTACGACGCCTGTCGGACAACATGCCGGACAGTGCAAGTGTATCTGTAAGAGACCTGCAAGAGAGGGGCTCAACATGAAAGGGGCCATAACTTGTAGTAGAGGCATAGCTAGCAGTTATCAAGATCCATTGAACTATGCGAAGTGTCACAAGAGATGTTGTTTGGCAAGATGGCGGAAATACCAGAGAACATTTTCCAGAAATTTCCAGAGAACATTTTCAGCAAATGTTTTCATGAGTTTTCTCTTTACCCCACAGTCAATTCATTTGATATATTATTATATTCATTCATGCAACTCCACTTGCTAACTTATTCCTCTGTTTTTTTCATGACAGTTAGCCTACTTGGGGTCACCCCAGGTGGTTGTAAATGACAGTAAAATGGCGAGCACGTCAAGTATGAAAGCCTCCACAACTCTCAGCGGTTTGGGTTAGGGGTAGGTATAGATATTAATAACTGTGACTGTTTGGTTTAGGGTTGGGGGAAGGTGTAGATGTTAATAAATGTAATGGTAACACTTTATTTTGATGTCTATTTGAGTATTAGTAGACTGTGTGCTTAATATCTGTTGGTACCGCTCCTTAAACAGACATTTAACTGACTGTAAGGTACATGTCAACTTACACTAACCCCAACCCTAACCCCAACTTGACAGTCTACTTATAATCTAATGAGAATTAGTTGGCATGTAGATGCAATGTAACTTAAATTCAACAAACAGACCATCAAAATAAAGTGTGACCACTGTAATTGTTGGGTTTAAGGTTGGGGTAGGTGTAGACGTTAATAACTGTGATGGGTACAGTGCCATCTTGCTGACAACATTGACACGATGGTCTCGATAACTTCAAGTTTTGCCACCTTCATGTTACGCCCCTGTCATGCAGTCTGCAGACAGACCCTATTCACACAGTGACTGGGGCTCAGAATAACGCTGTATGATTGGCCAGATTGCCTGTTCAGCCAAGGGTCAATTAAAAGCTTTTCTTTAGAAATATGAAATTTGGGTAAGGAACGGTGACTGAACAAAAATGCAAAAGTAAATCTTACAAATTCTCTTATATTCTTAAATGCAAGCAGCAACTCTGATTTCATTTGACCTTTTACTTTTTATTTTGCTTTCTCGTTATTTGGCTATAGAGTGCACTATATTCCCTATCTTCTGCATTTACTCTCTAATAGCCTAGGCCACATTTAGCTGTGTGTAAGGGAAGACAGCATTTCATGATCATCCCATTATAATCTGCCAAATGCAGCAGCCATGTTGAATTATTTCCCCTCAATTGGCTGGCTGATGAGGCTTGCCAATGGCTTGGCGTTTGGAGAGAAGCGTTCCTGTTGCCTGTCAGAGCCTGGCGCTGGAAGTACTGATGCCACTGCAGGAAACAGCCACCTTATTTCCTCTCGTTATAAACCAGACAATGCGCCACATCGTCCTAATGAACAGGATATCTGATAGCTGTGAGGAGACATAAAGCTGCTATTTTTCTAATGAATTAAAGAAACAGAAGTGATCATTAGCATTAGTCAAAGGAAATGCAGATTGGCAACAAAAATAATAATAATAAAGCAGGCGCGATCGACACGGCCAGCCGTTGCCAGGCGACAGCAGATCTGTGGCATATTCCCAGTTATCCTGTTATCGCAGGTACAATGAGGATCAGGGCATTGTGGGATGCGAGGCCAGTTGGTTCAAACAAGGCCATATTTGATAGGTCACAATGGTTGTAAAGGAACCAATCTGTTCTTTTTCAAATTTGGTTGAAACGACAGGTTGCATGAAATGGGTTTTTTTTTTCTCCAGGACGGGGCTAATTGGTTATTGATGAATTCGTCCTCAAAGGTATTATCTCCTCCTCCTCCTCCTCCTCTCTCTGTCCAATTTCAAAACGCTGATTATCCTTTTGGTTTGTTGCACATAAATTACCAGTGCAACAGCTGGGGGCTTGTGAGCGAGATCAGGGGATATTGCAAATCTGAAGCCTGCAGATCGTAGTGTTGATTTTTCAATCCTATCAACCTCCTACTGGATTATTCCTGCATTTGTTGTGTTTATGTAAAGATTTTCTGTTATTATCGTTCTGCAAATTCTTTCTCTCAAGTCTCAATCATGACTGAATAGGACTCAACAAGGTCATTTAAATCTATTAGGTCATTTAAATGTATTTGCATTCTGCAATTTTTGTTCACCCTCGTGTCTTGATGAATTGTGTATATTTTTTCTAGTCAACACAAAAGGAGACATTATAATATATTGTAAAAAACATGGCTGAAGGGCATTGTTAGGTGATGTCATTGTTATGTTAATGTTGTTGTTAGTAGTAAAGCATAATCTTTAGACAATAATAATTACAGCGGGGAAATAAGTATTGAACACGTCACTATTTTTCTCAGAAACATATTTCAAAAGGTGGCGTTGAATTGATTTTTTTACCGGATGTTGATAGCAACCAAAGAAATCCATTTATGCAAAGAAAACAAATCTAACTAGTTTACAAATGAAGTTTTGTAATAAAATGAAATGACACGGAAAAAAGTATTGAACACATGAAGAAAGGGAGCTGTAGAAAGGCAGTGAAAGCCCAGACAGCAGCTGACATCTCTCAGTAGTTATTCAGCAATTCTCTGCCCTTTCTTATTGTAAATGCTGGTTCAGTCCAATATCTAAATCACCAGGATGTTGGAGATGAAACCAGGGTTGACATTTCAGCAAGACATGATCCAAAACACAGCCAAGGAAACTCTCAATGCTTTCAGAGAAAGAAAATCAAGCTGTAGAATGGCCCAGCCAATCGCCTTTACTAAATCCAATAGAAAATACAAATTAAAGATCAGATTTCATTAACGAGACCCACAGAACCATCAAGATTTTTACACTCTGTTGAATTCTGTGAAAAACTCACACCTGAGCAATGTATCTGACTTCACTCTCCATATGAGATGCATCTTTAAGGTGCCATCATTAAAAAAAGCCTTTCATATAAAGTGTTAAAATGTTTTCAGTAGTTCAGTACTTTCTCTTCTTTTTTTTTGTTGTTTTATTTTTATGTTTGTATTGTTTGAGTTTTTGTCAAAATCTGATTCCATTCCATTTTAACAGCTTCTTTAGAAATCATATTCCCAGAAAAAATAAAATAAAATAAAACATGACATTTTCAATACTTATTTCCCTTCCCGGTGGTATATAATACTTTTTTAAAATAGAAATGCACAAATGTACATCTTGATCAGGGGTGAATGATTGGTGGTGAAATTTATTCCCATAAATAAATTATATTCGGAGTTAATTATTATATATGGCTAAAAAAAATTTTTTTTGACTGTCCCGCTTAATGTTTTTTTCTGAGGTAAAATAATGACCACTATACATTTTGTTATGTTTACAAAAGTTCAGGGTAGCAATAGTTGTATATAGAAATTTGTTGACACATTAAAAATATTTAAGGATCACTGTGCAGCACCTAAATACTGATTATTTGTCATTTTTGAAACTTTGTACTTCACTATTATCCACTATTATTACGATCACTGCTATTCAAACCACTCGCTTTTACCCATGTGTCACCAAGAAGTTTTTACTCATAATTAAATTAGGTAACACTTTATATTGATGGTCCATTTGAGTATTAGTAGACTGTCTGCTTAATATCTGTTGATATGCTCCTGCAAGTACATGTCATCTTACACTAACCCAAACCCCAATCCCAACCTAACAGTCTACCTATAATCTAATGAGAATTAGTTGGCATGTAGATGCAATGTAACTTAAAATCAACAAACGGACCATCAAAATAAAGTGTGACCCTACATTTATATTTTTAATAAGAACAGGTCAGAATAAGTATGTTGTTTCATATTTACAAACATTTATTAAATATATTTTGACAGTTTATTTTCGTAAAAGTTAACTGAATCACCACATCAAATATTAAAACCATTTATATTGTAGATTGCCCTGTTTATTTGAAAGGTCTAATTGTGTTTTTTTAAAGGTCTTTGGTGCAGATTGACTTCATGAGAATGTGCCGCATGTTTATAAATGCCATTAAAAAAAAAAAAAACTTAGCTGTGTCTTTAGAGGTTTCCTTCTCTTCCGTTGGTGCATGTTCCCCTCAAGGGCCACTTGAGTGAAGTGGGTAATTGGTGTTTTGCCTCAGGTTGGTAGCCCCTCAAGGTGCCTGCTGCTGATAGGCCAGGTTTCCTCAAGCATACATGTACTGAACTAAAACCTGCTTCAAAACATCCGCAAGTGAAGAAAATATGTGCTTATAAAAATTGACAGTAAACTACTACACGAAATCCAACCTCACTATTTTAACAACATATCTTGGTTTTGTGTTTATTGGGAAATCTCTGCTCTCAGATCTCCATCAGACAGGAAGTAGAATATTTTGGGTTGTGTTTAAAATGTATGCTCTGCAATTTATGTTTGTGTTCTTGTTATGCTACGATTCATCACTGTCATGGTTTGGTTCACTTTATGTTTTTGAAACCATAGTACGGTTAGAAATACTTTAGCCTACCATACAGTACATTCAGAATGTTTGATTTAGGTTTAAATTCTTCTTCAAATACACCAGGGGGTTTCAAATACACTATCCACTGTAAAAGAATTGTTCACTCAACTTCAAAATATTTATTAAAATTATACTTATCCATTATTTAAGTAGATTTTTTGACATTTGAAGATGAAGATAATTGGATGCAGCAGAACCATTTTAATTTGAAGAATCTGTAGAGAAACTTTTGAAAACGAGGGCAGGGTTGTGCACACTTACCCCCTGGTTGTGTTATTATTCTGTATGCTTCATCCAGCTCAACTCATATGACCAGTGAGGGGGCAGGGGAGTTGATGAGGGGGTACACACAGTTAAGTACACACAGTTTAGGTCTTGCATCCTCTCCATGTAAGTTCAGACTTCGCAAGTTTTATATGGAAAACAAACTCCCGAAGACACGTCGGGTAAATCTTTAAAGGGAGCAGTGTACTCTTTAACATCATTCACATCACTCTGGCTTCGTTATTTCACTTTCTTAGCAATAAAATGAAAACATGATTTAATGAACTGCCTATTTTCACTCTGATATTTGCAAGTTAACAGACACCAAAAATGTTGAGGCGTCATGCAGCTGCATATTTAAATGATCGTCATCTGCACTGTATGCATAACAAAATGGAGCCTATAACATTACAGCCTCTCTTCATTCTCATTTAAAATATGAAACACACCCTCTCTTTTTTTGCTGAATATCAGTTTTAATAATCAATAATGGCCATTATAACAGTGTAACGTACAATGAAGTCTATACATTATAGGAAATAAATGCAAGCAATAAGTCAATGTGCAGAATCAGTGTACGTGGTTACATAAATTAATATATTAACTTATCTTTGTGCTCAGCCAAAACACGTTACCTGAAAACAAGTAATAGATTCAAAGACCAAATTCAGGGAATATGTCATTAAGATATAGACAACAAGATGAATTAAATATCATGTTTAACAACTATAATGAGCTCAGACGTCCATATACGCTTCAGCGCATGCCAGAGTGTGTGTGAGGTCGTGTGATGTGTGTTTCCAGCTGTGTAGTGTGGATGGAGAGTTGTTCAGAAATGCTGTATGAAACGCCATTGTGGAGGTGGATCATTTTCATTTTGAAATGCCGTTTTAAAACTAAAACATATTAGTGTAAACGGGGCCTAGGTTTGAATATAAGTATGTATACCCTTACTTTGTAGGAGTCTTAGAACGCAATGTATCTTTTTTTAAACATAATTTGACTTTTACAAACAAAGAATACCAGAGAGGGTTAAATTTATGGGCTTGGACCCGTCATCGCTGCTTGCAGCTATTTTTGATTTTAGATTTGTCTTATAATGCTTACTGACACACGTCTAACTATTTTTGAAGATTGTGGATTATTTGTGTGGGCGTCTGTTGGTTATGCTTGGCAGATGATAAGATGGCAAGATGTGCAAAATAAACATTCTAAAATTTTTTTTTTTTGCTACCTGCCCGATTAAAGCGATATGTAACGTGCGTTCACTCCATGTTTCTGATCCAGAATTGCCAACTGTTTCACAACATGTGACTGTCAGCTTTAATAGCCTTTGACGTGGCTCACAGTCCAAAAAAAGAACAAACCTTTGAAAAAGAAAGGTTTTTCTCTCGCCCTCAGGGATATGGCTTCCCTGTTTTCCTTCTGTCTAGGTGACATCATCTTATTTCACTCTCATTGAAGAGCAAATGCTACAGAGGCACACAGGGTCAGTATCTCTATTCCTGGGGGCTGCTTTGTCCATGTAAAGAGATAATATAAAGTGATATATTAACCTTACTCTGCAGTGAGGAAGTAGCTTTGCCATTGTTTAGGACATTACAAACATGTTTTTGACTGTACATAAAAGAATATAACAAGAAAATATCAGTTTGCAACATCAAACAAGCATAATGAGCTATTTAAAGGCTAAAAAAAATCAATGGATGGGAATGAGATTGGACGTCTTAAGTCCATAAGGTTCCAATGGCTGCACCTGCTCTTACATGAAAGAATCAGGTCAATAGATTGATATAATCTAAATCAGCAATGTATAGACATTACATTTACACATTGTAAGTGAAATATAATGCTTAATTTTATAATGTAAATGCAGCAATATTTTACTGATATTATATTATATTATATTATATTATATTATGCAAAAACTATTTTCTTTCATATAATATATATAATCATATTATATTATATAATATAGTATATATAATATTATATAATATAATATATGAGAAATATCACACATGTAACAGTGCGATATGGCTGTATATCGGCATATCCTAGTACCTTAGTGTCCCACCAGTGACGATAAACAGCCATATTGCTCTCCTTCAAGTGTGAAATTGCATTTATACAACTGTTCGGCATAATCGTGTATATAAAAAAACCACCAAACCACGGAGAGTCTCAAAAATCCTATTGTCTGAGAAACTTTTCTTCCGCCATTCATTCACATCTGCAGCTGACCATCAGGAAAGCAAAACCGTTGCTTAAAACACGTTACTTAGAACTAGTATTTGAATGATTCTTTCAGATATTACAAGGCTGAACGGCATGAAATGCCATCAGTCTACAAAGATTTCCCAGTATTCTCTGTTGCAATCGGGAGACCGCAATAATTAACCCCAAAAAGCCAAAGCAAAGCAAACACTCGCAGATTACGATGTTATAAATCCAGCACTACAACATACAAAAGAGAGATTGACTTAGAATGTCACTTACCTGTTTTAGAATGATTTGATCAACTGTAGTTTAAAATACAAAAGAAAATGCTGAGTTTTTCTCCCCTTAGAACTTCCTATGCGGTCTCTGTTGCCATCTGGTGGCAAAACTGTCTTTGCTCTGCTCAGTATGACAGGCTGATGGCCGCTGATCAACGAATTTATAAATATTTAAAATGGGTATATTCTTATACCGTAAATAAACTGTGTAGTTGCTATCTTAACAACTACATTCTCGCCTAAAAAATCTCAAAAGTACATTATGTTGTCCAACAGCTGCAATATTTGTCGAACTGAAGTGAGCCTATTAATCTGCTGTTGCTATGTGGGTTGTAGAAGAGTGAAGAGGCTGTAAGAGTGCTGTTATTGCAGAATATCACACTGCTATCAGCCAATCAGATTCAAGAACCAGAACAATATTGAATGTAATAATAATATAATATAATAATTATATAATATATATAATATAATATAATATAATATAATATATATAATATATGATATGCCAGCGGCGCAGTAGGTAGTGCTGTCGCCTCACAGCAAGAAGGTCGCTGGGTCGCTGGTTCGAGCCTCGGCTCAGTTGGCGTTTCTGTGTGGAGTTTGCATATTCTATGCGTGGGTTTCCTCCAGTTTCCCCCACAGTCCAAAGACATGCGCTACAGGTTAATTGGTTAGGCTGAACTGTCCGTACTGTATGAGTGTATGTGTGAATGAGTGTGTGTGGATGTTTCCCAGAGATGGGTTGCGGCTGGAAGGGCATCCGCTGTGTAAAAACGTGCTGGAGTAGTTGGCGGTTCATTCCGCTGTGGCAACCCAGACTAATAAAGGGACTAAGCCGAAAAGAATATGAATTAATAATATATGCCAATCATTATTAATTTCCTTCATTGCCACTTTTATTTCTCCCCCAAATAAGAAACATTTCTTTATATATAAGGATTCTTCAAAATACAGTTCTTCTTTATGGGGTGTACTGTGTCTTTAACCAATATGCCATATATTTGCACCCTAGTATATGGTGTCTGTAGGGTTAATGAGGCAGCAAACTCTCCAGGGAGAGTGTCGCTAACTCCTACAAATTTCATTTTATGCACCGCATTAAACCCTCAGGCAGTCTAGAAGCCTGAGCCCCTCAATCATCCTCTTCCACATGCATGCCACAACAGCAGCACTGCTAAATCTGGGCACATCTTCCTGCCTTCTCAAACAGTGCCAGACACAGACCATCCATCTGATGTAATATGCACAGATTTCAGCAAATTTCCCTTTTATGTACAACGCACAAGTCTATTGAATGTGCCAGGTAAAGTATAGGAGACTTCACAGGCCTGGTCTTTGTTCTTTGTTTGTGTGCATCTACAGGGCTTAAACGCGCTCTGGGCGCATCGATTTGGCTCTCAGTGAAGTGTGTGTGTGTTTTTTTTTTCTTCTGTGAGCCTTTATCTGAGCCTCCGATTTTTGTTCAGTATTTTAAAAGCTTATTTTTGGTCCTTAAAGGAGTGTTAAGCCGCTCTCTGAGCTCTCTGCGGTGCTGTCTGTGAAACTGCATGTGAGGCTTTGTGCTGTTATCCACACACACACACACACACACACACACACACCAGCAGTAGCAGGTACAGCATCAAAATTCAGCATGCAAGGATGCGGATGGAAACATGTTCATGCAACATGTGGCATCATGCTGCAAAATGGGCTTCGAATGAGTGTTGTAGAATTACTGATCACAAAGTTTTATGCATAATTGGAAACACAAACTGTGTCTGAAATAAATCACAGTATGAGTGCTACGTTTGAATTTTAACATGACCATTAAAGGTGCCTTGAAATGTGCAGCTTCGTTTGATCTGTGATGCAATTTGAACTGAAATATGATCACTATATATAGAGTATATAGAGTTGCACCTCCTTTTTGAAATAAAAAAAAATTGCCAATAGCTCTCTGTTTATATCACAGCTTTATAATTGAGTCAAATCTGAGTGACAGCCGCTGTATATAATAACAATTGTGGGTCTGTCTAACTTTAAAACACAGCCTTCAGTGTGTGATTCAAATGAGTTTGATATGTTTGTGGTCTGTGGAGACTTGTGCATACTTGCGGCTCTGGGCTGGAGCAGACTGTGTGTGTTTGCGCTGTGGTAATTCGCATAACAATAAAGTGAAACCAGACTACATTTACCCCAATGGAAAGCAAATTTACAGAATTGTTTATCCCCTATATGTTATCAATTTATAATAATTATGATTTCCTGAGTAATAAGTGTGTAGTACAAGCAGTACATTTAACTTGATTTTTAGAGTAAAATTAGCAAATTATTGTATTTTAAGTAAAGGTGTTCTACTATAAATTCAGATTATTTATTATTTTTTTTGCATACTCTATAGTAGGGAGCCTTTTTTTTCCTGAAGAAGTCATTTCATCCATTCAGCTGAATGCAGAAATGAATAAATGAGACATTGACCTACATCGCTGCCTACTGCCAGTTCATATTTGATAAAGCTTATTTTATCTATTTCCTCCCAATTATTTCAGATTTATCCATCCATGATTGTTTGTATTTATCCAAATATTTCCTCTCCATATTCACCAGACACCTTCTGATAAACACTCCATGGTCCTGGGGTCACATTGAGCAATACTAAGTTTGCTTCACACAAGTAGGGATGCAACTATTAACCAATTTCACTATTAACCAAGCTTTAATTTGTCGCAGTTAATTAATCCGTAGGCTTCTCAACACCGCCTTTTTTGCACGGAACAAAACTGCCCCAACTAAACAAAGTTTTGCCAACTGTGCACTAATTTAAAGTTCTGAGCTTGTACACCGAGGCTAACATGCATGGACACTGAATTTAAGGCTGATTTTAACTATGGCTGAGGCTATTAAATAAGTTCCGTGCATATATCCCGTTTTTTGTAGTTTGGTATTTCCAATGGAAGTTCACGGCTTGCGCATGCATATTGGCAACAACATGCTCACGCTTTCAAGGCACACGTAGTTGAAAGAATGCCGCAAGCGCACCTCGAGTCACGTGACAAGAACTGACCAGTCAGCTTCATACTTTGTATGGAATATATACGTTTCTACTCCAAAAAAGACAATAAGAGCAAAAAAGACAATAAGAAAATACCAAACAGTTTTGTAATCTATACACTTCAGCAGTGTTTGACTACATTTGTTCTCTTTAAAATGGAAATATTTAGCAAATATGTAGCTTACATGTACATTAGACAAATTATATTTTTTATTTATTCTTATTTTTATTTATTTATTCATTCATTCATTTATTTATTTATTTATTCATTCGTTGTTCTGTAATTTATTTTATTATTAGTGCCAAATTTGAATATACAAATAATTAACTTGCACAGTTTAAATGTCTATCTATCTATCTATCTATCTATCTATCTATCTATCTATCTATCTATCTATCTATCTATCTATCTATCTATCTATCTATCTATCTATCTATCTATCTATCTATCTATCTATCTATCTATCTATCTATCTATCTATCTCTATCTATCCATGTATCCATCTTTATTGCTCCTCTCTGTTTGTTTGAACAGCTTTTTTATCTTCATTTGTAAATCACTTTGGATAAGTGTCGGCTAAAGAAATAAGTGTAAATTGTAAATACGTTAATCTCACGACATAATTTATCCTGTCTGTTGTATAAATACATTCATGGTGTCTCTGTATATACAAATTTAGATGCAACATTTCTGCAGTTGCATAGATTCCACACTCGGTTTACTTTTAATAAGGTTATTGGTTGTAAACTCTTCTGTTGTTGCTAACAATTGACAAATTTGAATATACAATAAAACTTTACAATAAGGTTGTATTAGGTAATGTCAGTTAATGTATTTACTAAAATGAATGTACAATAAACAATACATTTATTTAACTCACTGTGCATTAACTAATGTTAACAAGCATGAATTTGGCAACTAACAACTAACATTAACTAATGAAACCTTGTTGTAAAATGTGACCATCATTAGTAAAGCATATTAGATCGTTTTTATTATAAAAGACAAATGTTATTGGTTCTTGGATTTCTTGTAACCATTTACAAGTGCCAAATTTAAATATACAAATAATTAACTTGCACAATTTTAATATTAATCAATATTATACACCACTTTACTGTTTTTTTTAGGGTTTTTCTGCTCACTTTTGCAACCTGTCACTTCAGCCTGCTAAAATTTCATAAACTTCAATTACCAGTTAGAAACTTAGTAGATTTTTCTGTGCATTGAGTAGCTGTCAGCACTTCATTCCCTCCTTCTCATATCCTCAAGTCTCCAAAGAGAGATAGGTTAACATTTTCCCATTTGCAGGGCAAACTCTCCTCAATCAGGCTGCTTATGTGTGACAGCTTTATTGTTCCCTTTAGGGTCTTCAGGGCTGCCCATATCAATGCTGCGTGAAGGCTCTGTATAGCCAATGACTGCATCCCTCAATTCCGAATAAAAGCTTTTTCTTACATCTGACAATGCATTGCCTCTCCACCATTTTCAGGGTCAATTTGACCTACAGTCAATGGTACAGTACATTTCACAGCTGGAATCATAGACAGAGAGCTGAAGATAGGGAATGGCATGAAATGGTTTGTTGTTTGATATGTGAAACTGTTTGAAAGTTTGAGACTAATGAGTGTTAGACGATTATACTCACAGAGGCATTGTTTATACTCACAGATACATTTGTTTGATCAAATTACATTATTACACTAAAATTATTCATTTGATTCAAAGCTGAATTTTCAGCATCATTACCTGACTTTAGTGTCATGATCTATCAGGAATCAGATTAATAATGATGGTTTGATCATCAAAAAAACATTTCAAGTTTTTAATGTTGACAACAATGGTGCTGCCTGATCTTTTTTTTGGTGGAAGACATGATACATTTTAGTTTTCTTTAATCACCTATCCTTAAAAACACAATGTTTTTTGCATCAAAGTGATTTGGAAGACTTTTAATCATCTCTCCTTGCTGAATAGCAGTCATTCGTTTTATTAATTTGTTGATTACTCTTACTGACTCAAAATGTATTTACTCATGAGTAACAGTAATGTGTATATGTAAATAAATGGACCAAATGTCTCCCTGATTTGTTGCTCAAAGTAATAGTTCTTATGGAGTCTGAAGATTATTCATTATTCAAGGGAGGTGATTTTAAGTTTGGTAGTGCTTTAAGGGGTATGAATTTGGAGAAGAAGCTTCTCGGTTTCCCATGCTTACAGTTGAGTCTTAGCTCACTAGCACTACAGGCTGTCAGCATGCTAAAACTGTCTCTGAGAGGTCATAAAACACCATTTAAACGGATCATTAACGCCAAAAGTGAAAATTCTGCCATGATTTACTTGTTCATGTTGCTAGAAACTTTTGCCCATCTTCAGATTTTAGTAGATAGTAGCTATTTTGTCAAATTTTAGAGATCATTTGCATCCATTACAAGGATATTTTCCCAAAACTCTGATGCTTGAAAATATTCGAAAAGAGATCAAAAATAAATCCACAAGAATCAAGTGGTTTAATCCTATACTTCAGAAGAGATATGGTCACAGATCACCGATTATACTGATTTATTTTTAATTTTATTTACAGAGTAACAGTGATTAGCAAGCATTATTTGCTTCATGAAAGCTCAAGCATGCTTGATGTGAGAACCACTGAGGTTCATTCTTGTGTGTGAGCAAATTTGAGTTTCTGAATAAACCCATGAGGGTCGTTCTCTCTCATTAAGCAGATGTGATCAGTGTCGATATATTTATATGTGAATTATAAGCCTAAATTAAATCTATTCATCATATAATATGAGAGTTTTTGGTGAACAGACTTTAAATAGAGGGGCATAAATCCCTCAAAATTGATTTTAAAATATCTTAATTTGTTTTCTAAAGATTAACAAATGTCTCACAGAATTGGAATGACTTTGAGGTGAAGTGAACCTTTAACTATTGCACACAACATTTTAAAGCTAATTCTTCTTCAGTGAAAGTACTAGCCCTAATGCAAATTAACCAACATAGGCTTATTGTAAATACATGCTTTAGCCTTACATTGTTGTGAAACCACGAAAAAGTACTTTACATGCGTTTGACTGCAGATTCAAGGTAAAATTAACACTAACATTGTGTGTTAGCAGCATGTGACGTGACACAATTCCAGCGACAAGCAATTTGGCTGTCTGCACCAAAAGCAATGTGACATGCTAGAAACATTTAAATACCAGTCACTGCACTCCCACCGAAATGGAAAAGTATTTAACAGTTAAAAACAGTTTTGACTTTCATTTTCAAACAGTCTACTAATAATTTCCCTTTCAGGAACTGAGATGAACTATCTGTTGCTGCTTTAAGTAGAATGACAAAAAATGTCATGTAAAATGGTATTTAAAGTCACATTGGTAGCATTAAACACTGAATAAAGCACATAATCTGTACCTGAGGTGATCCTTGTCTTAGTAGTATAAAGTATGTTGTTGCTTTACTGCAATGTCTCGGAAAATGAAAGTATTTCCTAAATAGAAATTTTGTGTGTCACTGTCACAGGTGGTTAGGACAAAAAACTCCTTTTAACATGCAAAAGCATGTCACTGTGCCACGTGTTGTTAGGACTTGGAGTATGTCAGTTTTGTATACAACATCAAATAAGTTCCACAAAGAAATGAAGTGTCTGTGATTTTGTAATCGAATATGTTCATTTCACTTGTCTATCTCCTTATGGACTTTTGTCTGATTTGCAAAAATGCTCTGAAAACGTGCAATGAAACGTACCAGGAGCACTGTATTTTGGGTTTTGGAAAAAAATTTTCACTGAGCCATGTAATTTCCAGTGAGGCATGTAATTTCCAATGAGCTTGGGTTGAAATCAACCATGTTTTTACTACAAATGAAAAAATAGTAAAAATAAAAATGGTTATTGTAGTTAAACTATTGAAATCACAATTCAACCATAGTTTTGCTATACTAAACCCAACCATAATATATACTATAATATTATACTTATGCTATAACATAATATAATACTATAATATTTCTTGAAGAACCCTGATCATTCAAATGCTAAACAATGCCCTGGATATGCATGGTTATACACTTTTGCCATAATAAAACCACAGTTAATTTTCATAACTGAAAAAAACAGAGATTCTAATCTGATTGTCATCTGGTCTTTTTTTTGTGTTCAGGTGGAGGAGATTGTGGACGTGGGCACATTTGCATCAGAAGACATTCACATTCCCAGCATCTACGTCCACAGGATTGTGAACGGAGATCACTATGAGAAGCGGATCGAGGTGAGCTGGCATGACTTGACTGGCATGTTTCTGTCAGTTTTCCTTGATCAATCTAACCTCTGTCATCTTTTATCTCTTATTGTCGTCACTCTGTCTGACCTTTTGCAGAGGCGTACAGTCAAGAAAGCCCAGGCTGAAAACCCCAAACCCAAGAAAGACTCTGATATCGTGAGAGAGAGGATTATTCGCAGAGCCGCACTCGAGTTTGAGGACGGAATGTACGGTATGGACTGTATTTCAGACTATTGAACTTTTTTCTTGATTGTAGACCCCTAGTGCAGTGTTTCTCAACCATGTTCCTGGGGACCACCAGCTCTGCACATATTCCATGTCTCAACCAAACACACCTGACTGAGATCACAGGCTCATTAGCAGAGACTGGCTGTTTCTCAATTCCAAGAAAGCAGAGAACGGACTTGCGTTCTCGTGGAGAGCGGTCTTGCCAGGTTACGTCGGAAAATCGAATTCTGGAGACTGTGAGAACACAGAACGTGTCCTGTGAGAAATGAGATGCTGCGTTCTTCCTGATGGTCACATGACCTTGAGAAAATTATTTAAACGTTACAGCATTCATACAACAAATTATTATTTAATTTTTTTATTTTCAGTATATGTAGTGTGCATAAAAACCTTACAAATATACTTTGCACAATACAAATAAAGCAGATTTTAATACGAACTTCAGCAAATAATGTGTTTATGCCTTTATTAAGATTTTCATGGTAATGTTTACTTTCACCCTCTCATTTAGGGAAACTCCTAAGATAAATAGGTCATAAATAATAAATCTATATAAAATGCTACGCAGAATAAACCTCCTTTATTCAGCCGCAATGACTTCTGGGACTTCTCGAGCGAGTTTTTGTGCTCAAGTCTGCATCCACGCATCCTTGATATCAAGAAAACATCCGGGAACTTTTATGCGTCCTCCGTTCTTGCTATCTTTGGAACTGAACTTTGACGGTTGATGATGATGTTACACGAGGACACAATGCTGAAAAATGCATATTGAGAAACAGCTGCTGAAAGACCTGTAATGGGTGTGACAGACAAAGGAGACGTCCAAAACATGCAGTGCTGGTGGTCCTCCAGGACTGTGGTTGAAAAACACTGCCCTAGAGTTTTACCATTTTTAATCCATTCAGCCAATCTCCAGGTCTGGCAGTATCACTTTTAGCCTAGCCTATCCTAAATCATTGAATCGGATTAGACTATTAGCATCTCGCTCCAAAAAAAAAAAAAAGTTTAATAATTGCCCTATTTTAAAGATCAATTTTTTTTGTATTTATGGGCACGTTTGAACTTCTCATGAAAACTTTCCACCTAATTTATGAAGCACATGAATTTCTTCTTAAACTCATACTTCTAAATGAACACTGGCATACACAAGATTAGCAATTTGCATATTACACCGCCCAAACCAGCTCCATATAAGGGCTTTTCACAAAGCAGCACTTGTCCTGTGAAAACTGTAAGGCAAATTATAAATGAAGAAGAGACAATGATGGCACTGAAACAAAAGAAAAGTAACTTTAAATGGTATTGAAGGGTTTGATGTTGGACGTGGAACGTACTTTCACTTCTGAATATGAATAACATTTTTGTTGACTAGAAAATCATTTTATGATGCTAGTCAGCCACAGTGTATCAACGGTCTTGATGTTTAGGCGCTTCTTTTCTGCACACAGGTTACTTTTTACAACTGCAGGTGCACAGAGCACACCGTCAAAATGCGAGGTGCAGCAGGCAAACGCTAGATGAACACAGGGCACATACTGTAAACAGAGTGCAAAATATTTATGCTAATTGAAAACCATTTTAATAAGGCACCTCCATCTTGTCACACAAAAACCCCATTCTGTGTGATCAGGGCCTGAACAGCCATTCATCACTTACAGGAAACATATCTGTACGCTCTCTTAAGATGCAGCCACAGTTGCCTTCAAACACACGGTGAGAGACAATAATCATCAAGGATAGAGCAGGTGATGTTTGGATGTCTAAAGTGTATATACAGTTGTAGTCAGAATTATTAGCCCCCCTGAATTATTAGCCCCGTTTCTTTTTTCCCCAATTTCTGTTAAACGAAGAGAAGATTTTTTTTTCAACATATTTCTAAACATAATAGTTTTAATAACTCATTTCTAATATCTGATTTATTTTATCTTTGCCATGATGACAGTAAATAATATTTAACTAGATATTTTAAAATATTAAATCTAAAATATTAAATGGATATTAACCTAGGTAATTAGGCTAACTAGGCAGGTTAGGGTGATTAGGCAAGTTATTGTATAATGATGGTTTGTTCAGTAGACTATCGAAAAAATAAATATTTTAATAATTTTGACCTTAAAATGTCTCTTAATTTTAAACTGCTTTTATTCTAGCCGAAATGAAACAAACAAAAAACATTATCAGACCTACTGTGAAAATTCCCTTGCTCTGTTAAACATAATATTAAAAAAAAACAAAAAAACAAAAAACAAAGGGGGGCTAATAATTCTGACTTCAACTGTATATGCTCATACTGTAAATATGAACATTGCATACATGTAGTATAAGTTGTTCTTAATGTTTGTTTTTGTAAATCATAATTTATTCATGAAAATGTCCGTACACACATTTCACATTTAAATTTGTACGTACGGTCGGCGCCAATAGCCTAGTGGTTAAGTTCACCAACAAATAGCACCATAGTGCTCATGGCGACCCTGGTTCCATTCCCGGCTTGAGATCCTATGCCGATCCCTCCCCTCTCTCTGCTCCCAATACTTTCCTGTCAGTCCTCTACTATCCTATCTCAATAAAAGGTGAAAAAAAAAACATAAATTTGTGCGTACGCTTGTTTAAAGAATAACACTGATTGTGAACTAAGACTGATTGAATTTTGAGTGAGATGCCAATAATCTAATCCAATTCAATGTTTTATGCTAAACTAAAATTGCTTCCATCAGACTCAGAGATCATCTGAATGGATTAAAAAATTGTAAAACTCGACTGTTTAACTCTAGGGGGCTTGTAAAATGAAACTATTTCCAATAAAGGAGGAGTGTTTAACTCTTGGTGACTTTAATTGAGAATTCTGTCATTAGATGTTCACCCATTATATCTCTACAAATTTTGGTGAATGCAAAAAAATGATGCAGTTAAAGTGAACTAATACTTACGTAAAATAATACTAACTTTTATTTTACCACTTCATTGGAAGCAACAGTGTTGACTAGAAATGCATTTCCTGCATAGTTCTCATGATAATCCATTAATGCAACCTTTTTAGCAAACCTGGGCATCGGAATCCCCATGCTGGCCAGTAATTTCATCAAACCAGATATTACCGTCCACCTGCAGAGTGAAAATGGCATTTTGGGCCTGGTAAGCACTCCTTTCACATAATTGTATTGAATTGGCTAAATACAGTTACATAAGCAATGGAAAATCTGCTGTGATTTTGAGTTTTGAATACCTTACAAGCATGTTTATGTTAATGACAGAAAGATCACTCTTAAAGTTTGTATCTTCTTGTTTTGTAAAGTTTTATTTGACAAGCTAAAATTATAATGAAGTTAAATTATTGAGAGCTACGCTGTCGTTTAAAAGTTTGGGCTGAGTCATCCTTTTTCTTTTAAAAGAAATTCATTCTTTTATTGTGCGATGATGCATCAAACTGATAAAAATGACTGTAACTGCATTTATTATATTGTATTTTTTTATTTTAAATGAATGCTGCTCTTTTGAACTTCCTATTCATCAGATAATCCTAAAAAAAAGCATCACGGTTTTCACAGAAATATCAAAGTGCTTTTGTTATGCTAGTTTAAGGTTTCCTAAAGGTCTCTTTCAACAAGATGCATTCATTTTCTGCTGATGTACATTTAAAATCACCTCATTTCTCAGAATTCTTGTTTGAAGATTCATTTTTTCTAAACCCCACTTTTCCACAAGCATTCTCTGCTGTGATCGATCAAATGGCCCAGTGCTTTGTGATTGGTCTACAGCAAAAATTGTGTATCAGAAACCAAACGCCAGTTACTATATTTGAATCTCAACAATCCTCAACAATTGTAAACACTGTAGAACAGTAATGATGGTATTGATTTAACTATATTAATTAGTGGCTGAGTCCAATAATAAAACATTGAAACTAGAAAAACTAGTTTATCAACCCAAACCTAAATTACAGGCATGACTTGGACAGATTGTTTCTTAGTGGTGATTTTAGAGAATAATAAACAATAATAAAGGCTTCTTTAGGGATATATATATAAATTACTGCTGAAAACGTCAAGGTTTTATTTAGTGATCATGCTCAGTGATTGAATTCTGTGATTTTTATTTATTTTTTGTTTATTTATTTTTCCTCATTTTTCTTAGGGCTGCACAATAAATTGTTTCAGCATCGATATCACAAAGTATACATCCACAATAGTCACATCGCAAAGATCTGCAATGCTGAGTTGACATTGCAGTGTCATTTTAACATTTACATATACAAAACAATGCGCTGTTTATTTAATTTTATCTTTGTTTTACTGCATTTAACCATGCTTGTAATTTGTTCATTGCATTTTCTGCATGATTCACTGCTCTCCAGAAGCATCCCAATCAACCTAATTTAATACATTTGTTTACACTTTAAGGACCAATTCTCACTATTAACTAGATTATTAGCATGCATGTTATTGAGATAGTGGCTGCTTATTAGTACTTATAAAGCACATTTTCTGTGTAAATTTTATTCTACATCCCTAATCCTGCCCATTACCTAAACTGCCTTAATAAGGAGCAAATTATGAGTTTATTGAAGCAAAAGTCATAATGCTTTGCTAAGAGTGAGAATTGAACTTTAAAATAAAGTGACCAAAATTCTTTCCAAATAGTGCTATTCGATCATTTACTGGAATTGTCTAGATGGAGTATATAAAATATTGCAATGTCAGATTTTTCTAATATCATGCAGCCCTAATTTCTCTCATCATAAACGGTAGATATAATGTAAGATTTATTTCACAGCCTCATTAGTTATAACAGGATTTTTTTTCTAGAATAACTGATTTGTCAATAAATGCTTCTTCTTGGCATGAAGTTGAGCACACACACCAGCTAAAGTGTTTGAGGGTCAATATAGACATAGTTCACGGGAATTGATCAGTTACAGAAAATCTTTTTTTTTTCCTTTGAAACAATAGCTGTGTGCTTTGACCTTTAAAATGTTGCAGACCTTTTCTCAAACAGTTATACATTACACACTGCATGGAAAAATTATTAAAATAGCCTAATGATGTACTTTAAGATGAAAAAAATTTGCACTGTTGATAATAATAGTACTGATGTATGCCCAAGAGATCACACAATATAACAACTATTCAAGGCAGCTGATTTAAAAGTTCTTATTTGCTTTTTATAGGAGCAATTTCACTGAGGTTGCCATGCTGTCAACATGCTAAAAATGTCTCTGAGAGGTTTAAAGATTCTTAAAATATATAATATATACATATGGTGGTGTGAAAAAGTGTTTGTTCCCTTACTGAATTTAAAATTTTCCCATGTTTGTCACACTTTAATGTTTTAGATCATCAAACAGATTTAAATATTAACAAAAAAAATTATAAGTCCAAGGCACTCGCACAGTGAAACAATTAAAAAGCCTTTATTAACATGGCTATTCCATAAAACAGCAACAGGTTACCCTAATGCAGGGGTGTCAAACTCCTGTACTCCAGGTCCAGGTCCAAGTTCCTGGAGGGCCGCAATCCTGCACAGTTTAGTTCCAACCTTGCTTCAACACACTTACCTGTAGGTTTCAAACAAGCTTGAAGAAGTCAATTAGTTTGATCAAGTGTGTTTAATTAGAGTTGGAACAAAACTGTGCAGAGCTGCGGCCCTCCACGAACTGAGTTTGGCTTCTGAGCCCTAATGAAGGCAAGTGCTGCCGAAATGCATAGGTGCTGTTTTATAGAACAGCCTTGTTAATAAAGACTTTTCAATTTTCCAATAAGCCTTGGACTTATGATTTCGTTGTTTGAATCGCTTACCCAAAGAGCACCAACATATTAATTACCCCTGTAGCCCTTTTGGTTTGATTTTAAATTTGAATATTAGTCGTGGATAACACAAGTACAGTGAAGGTTTTATTATTTAACATTTAACAATTTATTAACATCTCTGTTGACAAAATCTCTGTGAAGTAGCTTGAACAATCAAGTAATAAATAATGTAACTTCAATTTTGGACTTTAAAAACAAACAGCACCTCAACTTAAAACACCCGGCAGGTAATGCCAAGTTGACATATCTTACAGTTTGCTATAGCAATGTTGTTGTCATCAATTTTATAATACCTCCAGACTGCAGATATTCTTGAGCTTTCCGCTTCAAGCTGTTTGTGTGTTCTACTTTGCCGCCATTTAACCAATAGCGTCTCTACAACAAAGTGATGTCATGCCGCATGCGTTGCTGTTTCTGTCTGAAGTCAAGAAAGAGGTCTAACTCTGTGCCACCGCATGATTATAGATGTGTTCAAAAAAATGAGAATATATAAAATATACATATATATATTCGACTCCTGATCGGGAGGTAACGTCCAATTCCGATCGAATCTGAAACCACATGATCGGGCACAATTTCCAGTGATGTGATCGGATCTGGACACCCCTATAAAATATGAAACTACATAGTCAAGTGTGAAAAAGGAAACTGTATATATGGGCACAGGAGCGTATCGTTTGATAGCAAGCTTAGATTTTTTGTTTACAAACCATACACCATATTTTCTACTTTTTTGTTATTGAAACCTATTATATTTTTCTTCAGTGGTATTAACTTGGAGCCCAAGTTGTGAAACATTATAAAAAACCCTTTCAAGTATTTTACAGACATAATGTTTGGGAACACGTATAAAAATTCTATTTCAGGCATCATATTAGCTTTTCAGTGCACTAATATGTACATTTTGATTTCATCATGTGATTTTCAAAGGACAAACAGCATTTTCAGGGTATTTTAGGCCTGAAAAAGTCTTAAATCTACTAAAATATTGTCTTGTAGGTGTTAAATCATTTTGAACTGGTCTTAATTTTCTTTTTTCCTTGCAAAGTTATACTCAATTGGGCCAACACCCATCCAATCACTAACAATATATTTCAATAAAAGTTTTAAGAGACGTTTATGTATTAACTCTATTTACTTATTAATATGGTTTAATTATTTTCCTTACAAAAACATGTTTTTAATGTTTAAGTTTCTAACTCGGCCATTAAATAAATCTTTAGCGTTTAACCTTGTGTAAACCTGAAATTTTATTCACTATGGTCTTAAGATGGTCTTAAAAAGTCTTAAATTTGACTTGTTAAAACCTGTAGAAACCCTGATTTTCTTTTTGTTTTAGTTATGAAATATTATAACATATTCACACCTCACATTGTAAATGTGTCTGTGATGCTGGATTGCCTACAACACAAGTGGAATAATTTTCACTGCTAAAAGTGTCTGGAACACAGCATTTAATCTCACATTCAGTACATGCTTAGTAAAGGAACAATGACATTTTTGTCACAGCTGAACACAACATTATATGGCACACTCAGAACCATTGCTTCAGTTGAGAATCACTCGTCCAACTCAGCCAGTGCCTCGATTGCTGTGTCAGTATTAGCAGCAGTAGAATAAATATTGGAAGAGCCACCGTTGGAGACCTCCACACTTTTATATGTGGGTGTATTAAAAAACAATGAGTTTATCCAATTTTTTTCTGACTAATACTCTGGGAACAGAATAAGAAGAGTCCACTCACATTAGAGTTTTTGAAAAAAAACAATTACTTTGCTTCAATGTACATTTTAAATAAGATAATGCAAAATAAACGAGACTATATGAAATATATATTTTCTATCACTTTTTTTGACACTTTTTAGGGTGGCATTGAATCTATTGGCAGTTAAATATATGGATGTTTTGTAAGCAGAAATTCATCATATTAAAATTAATTAGGAAAGATAGCGTGACACTGAATAGTGAAGTGAGGATTGCCATCACAATAATAAATAGCATTTTAATATAAATTGACTTCACAATCTTACTGTTTTTACTGTGTTTCTAAACAAATAAGCAAACTATCGGGAGCATTTCACAGCAATGTACATTTGTATTGCTTATGTAGTTTGCATTAAGAGACATGATCATTATTACTGTAGTTTAGTAATATTGCTATCATTATAAAAAAAATAAAAAAATAATCCTAAAAAACTTTTATCTGTTTAAATTGTATCTTTTGTCTAAGTAAAGCTAGAGTTATCCGTGGTGTCTTAAAGTCCTAAAATGTCTTAAATCTCAAAAATTAAATTTTAGGCCTTACTGAAAGATCTTAAATCTTTTTTAAACAGGTCTTAATTTTCCTTTGTTCATGTATTGCTGTGCTATTGCTATTGCTATGTATTCTATTAAACATCTTTTTTTTTTTGTCTATAGAATACAGAGGGGGAGCAGTACCCCAGTAGAGCTTTATGTCTTCCAATGCCCCTGATAGCTACCCAATCTAGCCAACACCCATCCAATAAATAATTGATAATTAAATAAATAATTGAGTAAAATTAAATTTTATTTAAGAATGTACTTTTAACTCTATTTACCGTATTTATTTAACTATTTTCCTTACAATTACTTTGTTTAAAAGTGTTCCATGTATTTACTGCTGACCCGGTCAGACTGTTGTGCATACATTTAGTTTATTATAGATTTTAAAACCTTTAAAACATTTTTTTATTAATTTTTTTTATTTTTAAGAAAGGTTGTTGACAAAAAGTGTATGTATACGCCTAGAGCTTGCTCGTTTTGACAATATTTAAACTATTTTGCTCAGAATTAACTAAGATATTTAATTTTTTAATTATTAAATTATTGCTACTGTCTTAATACATTTATTAAATTGTAAAAAAGTTTGATCGAGCAAATAAAAATCTTTTCCAACTGGGCCATTCGAAAAACTGCTTAGCGTTTAGCCCTTTATGAGTCTAAAATTTCATTCATAATGGTTAAAAGTCTTAAATTTAACTTGCTGAAACCCGCAAAAAATTTGGTTAAATGCTTATCTCTGTTTAACTAGAAATGTTATTTAATGTGGTCTTTTTTGCATTTATTTCCGTAATAAAAGAATAGTTCACACAAAAATGAAAATTGTCAGTTTACCCGTCCTCAAATTGATCCAAACCATTACGAATTTCTTCTGCTGAAAACAAAATAATATATTTTTATAAAACTACTCTGACTATATATAAACAATTGAAAGTAGCCATTGAGGACTTATGACTACTACTGACTACTTCTACTGTCATAAATTGTCTGGTAACAAGTGTTTTTGTATCTGTGTGTGGTCATCTGATGTTACATCCTAATATCATAAGCCATTAATTTTATTTTTTGCTAATTCAGGGTCCCTATCCAACAGAGGACGCGGTTGATGCGGATCTCATCAATGCCGGTAATAATTATCCCTCACTTTCGTACTTAAAGGCAGTTATGCAGCATTAGCATAAATTACTTTTTAATAACCTAATTTGTCCATTTAGAGCACTTAATGAAAGCTCTTCTCATTTCACTCTCCCCATTTCAGGTAAAGAAACTGTCACAATACTTCCTGGAGCCGCTTATTTTTCCAGCGACGAATCCTTTGCCATGATCAGAGGGTGAGGACAAATTGTACATTATTCCAGCATTTGTGTGACCAGCATAAATAAGTGCACTCAAACAGATTTTTTTCAGAAAAAAAACACCCATCTTGCTTTTAAAATCATTTCTATGGGATCATAGAAAAATGGGATCCTATAAAAAATAAATATTTGCGCAAATCTGGTTTGTTGGTAGCAGTTTTCTTGAAGCGGTGTTCATAAGACTGTCATGAAACTTTTCATGATACATGGCATGATACATGTATTGTATCATTGTATATGAAGGTGATTTTATGCATACTTATGACTTAAGTGTCATTCGCTCAGTTTAGTTTCATATGAAAAGGTGACATTGTTTGAGATGTATTTATTATAACAACTTGACATAATCAAGACAGCATAATTTGTCATAAATCTGTCATAAACATGAATGTCATTAGACCATTATAATTGTCATTATTTTTATAACATCATCATTAATATTTTTCATTACCTCAACTACAGTGGTATAAAGTTTGTCATTAAAAGGTCATAAAATATTAATGATGTTGTTCTAAAATAATTTTTATTGTCGGTTACGAAAGTCACTCCGCCAGATTATGCGATTTTTGTCTTGATAAAATCTTGACTTGTCATGCGTAACAAATATGCCAGACTACACGTTCCTTCATGATCAGTCATCCCGTGACATCTACCGAGCGTTTTTTCGTATGTTAGTCTCAATAAACACTGATGCTTTTCGACAACTAGGCTACATTATTTAAGGGAATTCGTTATGACATTAATAGGATCAAACGTATATTTCCTTTTTGATATTAAGATATTTTCTTTGAAATCTAAATGTATATATTTTCTGCCATATTTTCGCCTGAACTTACCATAAGTGAGATGGAGAAAATAAAAGCACATCAGCACCAAGGAAAAATCAGATGCTCAAGACAAAATAATGACATGATAAAAAAATAGCAAAGTTAGTGATAAAACAATAACAGTGAAGCATTAAGTAAATCCTTATTTTCCATGGAGCGAAACAAATCATCCTCCAGCACAGTTAATGGTGGACAAACAAAAACATAATTCATATATTTTTCTTGGAAAAAAAAATCTTTTTGAAACAAATTTAGTTTAGTATAATTTGAATCTTAATTTTAATGTTTTTTTTTGTTGGCCAGTTATCTAATAGATAAATAAGTAGCATCAACAAAAAAACATCTAAGGTGAAGTGCTTCAAAACCAGTCGACTATGCTTCAGCGCCAAAGCACAAACTGGTTTGTTTAATAAAATAAAATATAGCTTAAACAAAATTAAAGTGAAATATTCCCAGTTTCAGAGAAACTTTTATTAAACTGTTTTCATTTTTTATTACAAAATAATCCACTGCTAGTGAGTTTCAATTTAATTAGTTTATTCAAGTAACTTAAATAAGCAAGGCTTTGTATTGGCAGCACTGACATCCAGATTACCTCGGAAGAACGAACTCGGTTGGAAGGCAGAGAGAAAAAATTAAACATGCTAGACTTTCTGCGATGGTGTTTTGTATCTTGTGTCACGATGCCCATTTGTCATTTGACAAAATCATCTAACCAGGGCTTTACGCGCGCACGCGCACACACACACACACACACACACACACACACACACACACACACACACACACACACACACACACACACACACACACACACACACACAGCTGCAGATAATTTACATAGATTACACGTACTATTTAAACACCACTCATACACTCATCCGTGACTGAGTCTTGTTTAGCAGTTGCTGCATTTCTAAGCATTTCCATTGTTTTTGCCCTCCTGTGTTTTGATCTTTGGGACTATTTAAATTGTTTTGATGCTTTGCCGCCTGACTTAGCAACAGATGTGTAAATGAGAGGTGTATTTATGGTCCAAGTAATTAATGATAATGTCAGCTGTGTGTGAAATCAGGGTGAACTTGAAACAGGTGTGTGGATGCAAGGTTTGATGGGATATGTAGTTTGGAAGGATATGGGGGCAAATCCGCTGGCGATCACAACAGTATTTGTTTATATAAAGTGGTCATAACAAACACATCTCAAACAATGTCATTTTTGCATTAAACATGCAGATCACAAAAAAATGACAGTTGAAAATACTAAATTTAAAATACAATTTTAAAAATATATAGTTGATATTCAAAAGAATAAATAAATATACGTTTTTCAAGGGGCGTGCTCCTTTATTTTGGGCACTGTAAACCATAAATAAAGTTTTGTAACCATTCCCTTAAATCATTTTTCCACAAGTTGACTTTTTTCACTAGCTAAGTACTTTGACTCCAATGCTGACACTTGTGGGTGGAACTTAGACATTCGGATTATAAATGTGACTTTTTTGTGTCAAGATAAGCACAGTGGCTGATTTTGGGGGGTATAAGGACTTGGTTTGCAGCGTGTAGAGGCTTATGTTAATGGTGAACTTGGAGGCAGAATATGCAGCGAGTCGGCTGTGATGCTGAATGCGCCTCAGGCCACGTTGGCTGACATTTTCAGCTCTGTCAAAACAGGTGGCTAGTTTAATTGGATGCTTCTTGTACTGCTCAGTAGGGTGAGATGGCCGGAACGGAGGTGCTTTGTCTCTGCCGGGACTGTTCTGGCCTTCATGGAGAGACCGTGCGGTGCTGTCGATAAAGCAATTGACTCTTGCCGGTCTTAAGTGTGGCAGTGTGTAATTGTGAATTCTGTGTGTGTGAATATCAATTTCCTGACAACATCATTATAAGTGTTGTTTTCTCTGACACAAAGGGGGCCAAAGAAGCTACTGGAGTATGAGATTGGATAAAATGATTTTTTTCATTATTTAATTTAATTTCAAGTATGTGATTATATGGGTCAAAAGTATTGATTTTTCTTTTATGCCAAAAATCATTAGAACATTTTGTAAAGATCATGCTCCATGAGGATATTCTGTAAAATACCAACTGTAAATATATCAAAAGTTCATTTTTGTTTAGCAATGTGCATTTCTAAGCACTTCATTTAATTACTTTCTGGTGATTTTTCTTAATATTTAGATTTTTTTTGCACCCTCAGATTTTAGATTTTCAAAAAGAGCCAAATATTAGTCTATATTAACAAACCATACCTAAAAATCTAAATTTTTTCAGCTTTCAGAACATGTAAAAATCTCAATTTGGAAGAGTAAATGTATGACTGGTTTGCTCCAGGGTTGGCGGTTCATTCTGCTGTGGCGACCCCAGATTAATAAAGGGATTAAACTGACAAGAAAATGAATGAATGGTCCAGGGTTACATATTTAAAAAATATTAATATTAAATAAATAATTCTTTCTTTCTTTCTTTATTTGTTTATTTTATTTATTTATTTTAGAATAATAATCACAAGTAAGGGCCTGACGGTGACTCAGTGGTTAGCACTCAGAAGGCAAAGGTTGCTGGTTTGAGTCTGGGCCAAGAGGCATTTCTGTGTGGAGTTTGTATGTTCTCCAAGTGTTCACGTAGGTTTCAGAGTGACTAACCCAAAGGAAAATGAATGATTGAATGAATGACTAATCACAAGTAATGTGTTATTTTTTTTATGTGCACTCAAAAAGTAACGTTTGCTGTTTGTTCAAACTACTTATTTAAAATAAGCTCAAACAACACAGTTCTTGAGGATTTTTTTGGGACAGCTTAATTGTTTTATGTTCAATCCACTTAAAATTAAAAGTTACCTTAATTCCTTCATGATGTCCAAACACAAATCGATTGTGTGGAACCCAGCATTTTCATAGCGTGGCACAAAAAGATATTAAAACTAAAATTGATTAATGCCACAGCAATCAAAAGTGAGAAAGGAAGTATAGATGGCCTTGCCTTGAATGAGTTCAGCACATCTGCGTTAACAGGACATCACTATTCTCTCTCTCTCTTTGCTGTGATCTTGATCTGCTCTTCTTGTGCAGTGTTGAACCGATTGTCCATTGGGAGTTTCCACATTTATCTCTCGCATCGTGCATTTGTCTTTTGGCCTTTACCTGGACAACCGGCTCTTGGAGACTTCCAGTCACTTTATATGGGCTCTTATAAAGTCAGTGAAAACTGGAACTGGCGGCCGGTTAAATAGGATTTGTCCAATAATTCAGACAAAATTACAAATAAAACCCAAATAGCATCTTTATTCAACAACTTGTATAAGCAGAGGAAGTCTGGTGTATAAGTTAACAGCTCGACATGCATACGGTGCACAGTGCTCTCATGAACGAACATCTTGAACTGATGCTGAAGAGTTGTAGTAGTAGTTAAAGTTATTAGTTTGTGGGCAAAATTATTCTTGTAGCTTTACAAAATTACAATTGAGCCATTGATGACCCACTGTTCTGATAATGTTCTTGTTGCATTTCTGGACTTTGAATGTTTCAAGTCAGAGACCTCTCAGATTTCATCACAGGTGAACAAAGGTCTTGTGGGTTTTGAACAACATTAGGTTAAGTTATTAATGACAGAATTTTTTTTTTTTTGGTGAACTATCCATTTAAGAAATGTAATGAACTGTGTAGATTAGCACTAGATTAGCACAACCAAGAAGGTCGGATAGTGTTCTCTAATTTTAATCATTGTATTTTCTTTAAATATCTCATTTAAAGGTCATGTGAAGTGCTTTGAAATGTACATTTTTTTATTCTGGGTTTGATCTCAACTGAAACATGAAGACATAAAGACTTTCTTAAAAAATCTTTTCGTTTTTATCACAGCTCTGCCAGTGAGAGTGGTTGAGATCAAGCGCATCAAATGAAAAGCAAGTGAGAAGCGTTTTGAAGGGGGTGGGACACGACCGATGCTAGAGAGCATCTGATTGGTCAGAAGATTTGACGAGAAACTGAAGAATGAATTGATGTCAAAAAAATTGTTTATCCATTATATGCGGAAGTGACAAACTGCAAGCTTTAGATGTTTATATCTTCTGAATAAAAATGTTGTCACTGTTTTGGAGCACACTAGCTTATAAATGTTCCTAAAACTAACATACTGATACTAACTTAAACTAACATCAGTGTGAATAACATCAGAGTCAGAAACCAGCGAATGTTTTAACAACCTTAATAATGAAATAAACAAGAAAACAAACGTGCGATAGCAGTCCCTCATGGACAACTGCCACCTAAACAAAACCAAAACCAAACTTTAAGTCTCCCAACCCTGGTCCTCTTTCATCTTTCTCTGTTATCACTCCTCCTTCTGAAGCACCTTTGTGAGACTTGAGACCGGTGTGGTGCACCATTAAAATCTGTGCTCCCCTAAGACTGAAGCGATTTATTCTGCACAAAAAAAGGACTGGACATACTTTATCCAGATTATTAACAGTTATTTGCCACAAAACATAAATTGCTCTGACTGCTCTGAGTTTATTAATTCTTTAATTAACGGCAAAGCTGACAGAAACGAAAACAGCTGAATGGAGCACACACTAACCTACGTATTAATAGATCACAAGAAGCACCAAACACTCAAAACAAGTGAGACAGACAAGATTCAAAGATGGTATTCGAAGTATCCAGAGGAGCCTGTGTTATTAGTTTTAATTTCCATTTTGAGTCGTAACATTCATATCATTCCTCCTTTCAAAGTCAGAGGGAGACAAATTGAGTTTTTTTTTTGCTCGTTTTGAACAGTTCTCATCAATCGTAAATGGCCGAAGCATTTTGTCCCATGTTTTTCAGTTAAGTGTTATAGCAAAAACATAGAAAGCTTATTCCTCTTTGCCAGCCCCTGAAAAAAACAGCTTAAACCAGCCTAGGCTGGTTGGCTGGTTTTAGCTGGTTGACCAGCCTGGTTTTAGAGGAGTTTGGGCCATTTCCAGGCTGGTTTCCATCAATTTCCAGCCTGGTCTTAGCTGGTCAGGCTGGAAAACCCAGCTAAAACCAGCTTGACCAGCCTAGCCAGGCTGGGAGCCCATCCAAACCACTATGCTAGCTTAAACCAGGCTGGTCAAGTTGGTTTTAGCTGGATTTAGCTGGTCATTTTCCAGCCTAGGCTAAGACCAGGCTGGAAATGGCCAAAACCCCTTAAAACCAGCTGGTCAACCAGCTAAAACCAGCCAACCAGCCTAGGCTGGTTTAAGCTGGATTTTTCAGCAGGGAATGGAAGACTCTTTTAATTACGTAAAGTAAAAGCTTCTGTTCTTAGAATTTATAAGCTGGTTTGTGAGGTATACTTCCACAAATTTCATAATCATCCAAAAATTAATGATGGGATCGATGTTGAATTTGTTTGCATTAAGAATCAATGTTTGATTGGTCATGTGTTTCTGTGAAAGTAAAAGCGTACAACCAGTGCTTAATCTGTGAATTGCGAGGTCCCAGAACAGATCGGGTAACTGATCCGGCACGTTACCTGAGGATGTAGAGGGGGATTGTCGTGGACAAAAGTGAAGAGGGTTGGGGAGTCGCGTGGAAGAAAGTGAAAGTGAAAAGCGGATGGGGAGGGGGTGGTTGAGGAGGTGGATCGGTAAAATGAGTGCCGGATCAGATTTCAGAGTTCCGATCTGGTGTGTTCCGGCACAAATTAAGTCCTGCGTACAACACATATGATACATGTGTCAAACTCACAGGACATCACTACTGTCTCATAGCCATAAATAGTCTTTCTCAGGACATCACTAGTCTATTGCACTCTCTGCTGTGATCTGCTCTTCTTTAGTCTTTTCCACCCTTCTGTGAGTGTTGTTCATAGACTTAACTTTTTCATCTAGGATATTTCTAGATTTTCAATAGGTTTAGTTCAGGACTTAGGCTGCCATTTCATTATTCTTCTAGTCTTTTCTGCCTCAAAAAGCCCATATTTGTTGTGATGAGGTCATTGTCCTAATGAAAATTGTTATTTGATTGAGCTTCTAATAAACATTTGCATCTCACTGTATCTTAATAAGAGGCCAAACTCCTGCTACAGAAAACATCATTAAACAATGACACTTCACCTTCACCTATGCTGAAAACATATTTGCCCTATTCATTGCTGAACTGGTGGACAATTTCAGTTGCACTGCCCACTAAGAGTCTCCAAAGAGTCCCGAAATGTTAGGCTACCAGTTAAATAGGATTTGACAGATAATTAAGGATTTTTTTTTCCATCTGCCAGATTGACTCAGATTGACCAGAATAAGGATCTGAAATTTTCCCTAATTTTTGATCCGTGTATTTTTTAAAAATGTCAGAATGTTTGTAACTCATGAAGTGTATTAAAAAAAGCTCTTGTTTTACTCCTGCTAAAATAATTTAAACAGGACTAAACAGTAAATAAACTTGAAACTTAGATAATGTTGATCTCCGCTGAATAATTGATGAGATCAGTACATACAAAAAATAAGATCTAGGATCACATATGATTTGCCACTGTTGTTTCAGGTGCGTGAATTTAATGGCCGCCACTACATCATGGAAAAATCCATAACAGGTGACTTTGCACTGGTCAAAGCCTGGAAAGCGGACAAAGCTGGAAATATCATCTTCAGGTACAAATATTGCTTCTTCTCAAGCTGTATAGCTGCATTGCAGATAGACTGCAAGTTTCTTGTATTTTTTTTAACAGTACAGTATCACATGTACAGTATCACATGGTGTGTTTGGTGTTTTGCCCAAACCTGAAAATAGCTCTTTTCTCTCACCTTTCTGTTTCCATTTAGCACATACCCACAGACTATTTCACTGAAGGCAAGGCCACATGAGATACTTTTTTGAAAAGGAGACATACGCAGTACATTATTTTAGATAGCATTTTAAACATTACATGTAGTGAAAACCCAGTCATTTTTATTATACTAAATGACATTGTAAAAATAGTACTAAAATACATAAAAAAAAAAATATAGGAATTTTATTTTTCATTTTGAAATGCTCAACTGTGCATACTTTAAGGCTGGTATATTTTTCGTTCTTTGTTCGCTCCTTCGATTGCTCTTTTGTTCGTTCGTTCGTTTATTTATTATGTATATTAGTTAATATTACTTATTAGGTTTATAAAGGTAACATTATAACATTATGCAATATTTAATATTATTTATTAGATTTATAAAGGTGTGTCTTGTTTTAAAACAATTTTAAAAATCTAAATGTATTTTTTCCTGAGTTTTAGCATCTTTACTCCTGCCTATTCGAGTGTCACATGATCATAAAGCATTTTAAATACAATATTGAAATTTATATTAATCAGTTCATTTTTCTTTTAATGTTATTTAATGTGATTGAGCACAGCTAAATGAAAATGAACAGTTGTATTTATAACTAATGTTCACAGATGTAATTCTAAATAGATAATACATACATACATACATGCATGATACATGCAGTGCTCAGCATAGAGTACACCCCATTTTGAAAATAAATATTTTTATCAATTTCTCAGTGAATATAGTAATGTATTTGGTGCATTTAAACAAAACAGATATATTAAACGGATATATTTATTCAAATAATATTTTAGTTACCAAACACATTTAGAAATTAAAAGATAATACAATTAAATTCAAGCAAAATGTTGCAAAAAAAAACTACAACCTACAAAATTTAACAAAATTTTTTTGCTTCTCTTGATTTTTCCTTTTTTTTTTTTTTTTTTTAATTTGTATTTAATGTTTCTATAGCAAATAAATTTGGGTGTACTCGTTTTTGGACCGTTATCATAAGTTATTTGTTAGATAAGCTCCAGATTAGGCTTCAGTACTGACTAATCTACTGTATATCCACAAATATAATATTGTATAGCTTCATATTAAAAATATGACGTTGAAAAAGATTTGTGAGGGTGTACTTATATATGCTGAGCACTGTACATATGTTAAACAATATATTTCATTGATCCCAAATATTTGAATAGTGTATATTAATATATAAATGTATGTTTTATGGGATATATTATAAGAGGATGTTATATTAAAATACATTCCATAATGCATTCTGTATAACGTTTTATAAAATATGCAACTAAAGATTTAATCAATGTGAGGAATTGCATATTATTTATTTCTCATTTATTTACATCTTGCAAACTTGTATAATTTATTTAAAATGCAGTATTTTGTTTTACCACAAGGGTGCACTGTTTCCTTTTCCATTAAAATGAAAACGCTCTTGTTTTGCTTTAGTTGATGTTTTTTTTAGGAGGGGGCGCTAATATGGATGTGATGATGACTTGACAAAAGCAGTTTCTAACAATCATTCTGCACTGATTTTATGTCTTCTCATTCTAATTTCATTCACCAAATTTCATCATCAGTGCTTCTTAAACAGAGAAAACATCACACCTCACATATTTACAGTAATATTTCAATAGTTTTATAGATGCTGATCATGTACATTTTTTATTATTTTTTTTAAACCAGAAAAAGCCCGAAACTTTAACCAGCCCTGTGCAAGGCAGCCAAGACCACGATTGTGGAGGTAAGTGTTGCAGTTAAAATGCATTACTTTAGATTTAAAGCTTATGCATTTGTCATATTATCTATCCTATGAATTTGATTAATTTATATAAACGTATATATTTCTTACCCTGCATTTCATTTCATCATTGTTTCCCACGTAAACAAAACAAATTGTGGGTTTCATCTAGATCTTTGAAGTTTTTCTCCCTCTATTCACTCTTTTTCATTTCCTTTCTACCGAGAGCGCTTTTCAAACACTTGTCTGCATATCAAATATGCTTTTATCTAAGCCTTTGTTCAAAACACGCTGCTACCAACAAAAGACTTATCAAAAGGCATTTTCAGTCCAACGAACTCATATTAATTAATCTGGTCTTCAGTTTTTCTGTTCTTTCTCTGTAGTCCCTGGTTTGAAATGACCACTGCTATTTTCTGAAACTAGACTTTACTATTGACCAGTGGTGTAAAGTAACAAATTACAAATACTCAATGTAATAGAGTAGTTTTTTTTCAGTAATTTTACTTAGTAGTTTCAAAAATGTGTACTTTTTCTTAAGTACATTTTAGTGCAGTATTGGTACTTTTACTCCACTACTTTCCTTCAACCTGCAGTCACTAGCTTTATTTTACCTTGTCTATGGGGATTAGAAAATGACCAACCTAAAATCAACCAAATATCAACATCTAATGATGTTACAGCTTGATGTTGTGTGGACGTTACCACTATGAAGTTTATCAGATGTTGGAATTTGGTTGCCATACCTGACAAATAAATGTCAGTATTTGACGTCAATATTTCATTGGTTTAAGATGTTGGCCCGACAATGGATTTTGCTTACTTTCTTACGCAAGCTAAAATCAACAAAAATCAACGTCATTTGATGTCGTTATTGGACGTCAAAATAACATTGTCCTTAGAAGCTGGCTAGACATTGAATTTTGATCACCTGACATCACAATCTAACCTAATATGACGTTGTGTGCCTGCTGAGCAATAACTAAACGCACTACAGAATGTTACGTTTACACCACATCCACAAATTACATGTAAACGCATCAGCCTTTTACAGCGTAATACTCACTACTCTTGAGTACTTTTGAAAGGTCTACTTTTACTCTACTTTGAGTAATGTTTACATCAGATAGTTTTACTCTACTTGCTCTACATTTAAGGTAATTGTACTTTTACTTAAGTACTCTTTCCATCACGGCTAGTGAACCTATCAATAAATATATTACTAGGACTATCATCTGGAAGAAGACTTTTAGGTTGCTCAGATTTTAAATGTCTTCTTCTGCAATAAAACATGTTAAAAATAATGTATTATATATAGTTGCATAAATTAAAACATTAGTAATCAATTGAATTATATAATTCCGTGAGATCTGCTTCCTTCATGGGCGCTGTTTTTTCTGAGACGAGGCGGAGATTAAGGCACACTCTGACAGGCACATGAGAACTGTGGGTGGGGAGAGCATTAAAGGCACAGCCACAAAAAAAACAAGCTATATGGTTCAAAGCAGAAATTCCAACATTCTGAAAGGTATAATAAAAAATCTGATGGGTGTTTTGAGCTGAACTTTACAGACACATTCTGGAGACAACAAAAGACTTATCTTAATCTTGAAAAGGAGGTAATTAGGTGCTCTTTAATGTTACTTGTTGCAATATATTTTGTTTGCAATCGATCAATCAATGTATACTAGAACTTTCATCCAATATAAAGGATTTGCCAGGTCGATATTCTTTAGTGTATTTTGCTGCAGTGAAAATATGTTAAAAGCATTTTGCTTAATTTCTACTTTTATTTATCACAAGCATTTTATTAGAAATGTTTCTGTTAAAGGGACAGTTCACCCAAAAAATTTATTCTGCCATCATGTTGCTAACCCTTGACTTTATTTGTTAGTTTTTTTGTTCTGTTGAACACAAAAGAAGATATTTTGAAGAATGTTGGAAACCTGTGACCATTGACTTCCATAGTAAAAAGTAACAACTAACATGTAAGTCATGTAAGTCAAGTAATATGTAAATAATGGTTACAGGTTTGCCACATTCTTTAAATATATTCTTTTGTGTTCAATCATAACAAACATTTTTAAAAGACGTAAGTAAACGATGGTAGAATATCCAGTTTTGGGTGAACTATACATTCAATATGTTTTAATTTAACTGAGCTAACTTGACAATCAATGAAATGTTTGTAGTTTTAACTAATGCTACTTTTCCCGTAACTACTCTTTACAATCAATCCACCAATCAATCCATTAGTAGTCCAATCATTCACATTCAGGATGATTTGCGGCTTGCTCTTATTCTTTAATTGTCTTTTGCTGCAATTGTGTCGGATGCTATCGGTACATTTTCGAGCTTTTATTTGCCTGCTTTTCAGTCTTTATTGTAGCTATGAGCAGATATTAGTGGCCAGTATCATCTGACCAATACGGTTATTGCAGTGCCACTAAAGATAAGCTTATCAGTTGACTGAGCGCACAGTAATGGTTTAAGGGTCTTTTTCAATGTTTGTGCATCTGGTGATGAAAGCCGTCCTGCTAGGAGAACGAATCAGTCCAATGAGTGCTGAGCAACAGTGTGTATCTTGCGTTCTGCCTCTGTTTGACTGCTTGAGATGTTGTTTGTGGTGTGCAGCCCTTCAGATTTCGCAGCAGGGACTCAGGATAAAGATTGACTCATGCCATGCACTGCCGTTCCTGTTGTCAAGGGATGAGAAGAGAAAACCGCCTAACTAGAGCTGTCTGTCGCATCCGCCTTCAGAGAGTTTTTTTAGTGGAGGAGGCTATTACAGGCATAGTTCACCTGAAAATGAAGATTCCTGTCATCATTTACTTTTTACTTGTTTCAAACAAAGAGCTTCTTTTTTGTTGAACACAAAAGAAGATATTTTGAAGAATGCTGAAAACTTGTAACCGTTGTAATAAAAACTGTAATGTTTGTGGACATTATGGATAATGGAATGGCTGATGGCTGGAGTAATGATGCAGATGTTTTGAAAAATGCTAAAAAACCTGTAACCATTGACTTCCAGTGTATTATTATTATTATTTTTTTTTGCTATGGATGCCACTGGTTACAGGTTTTTAGATTTTTTATTTTATTTTATTTTTTCTAAATATTAATGGAATGGGATGGCTAATGGCTGGAGTAATGATTCAGAAATTTTGAAGAATGCTAAAAACCTGTAACCATTGACTTCTGTTTTATTATTATTATTTTTTTTTTGCTATGGATGCCAATGGTTACAGGTTTTTAGATTTTTAATTTTTTTTTATTCTAAATATTTTCTTAAGTGTTCATAGTTCAACCAAAAATGAACATTCTGTTATAATTTACTAACTCTTTACACTTTTTTTAATAATTATTTTTTTTAGGGGTTTTCACCTTTATTATTGTATAGGACAGTAGAGAGTATTGACGGGGAAGAATGGGGAGCAAAGAGAGGGGAAGGATCGGCATAGGACCACGAGGCAGGAATCGAACTCAGGTCACCATGAGCACTGGAGTGCATGTGTCGCCGCACTAACCACTATTATTTTAAACAAACCACTAGATATTTTAAACAAAAAAACCTGTAACCATTGACTTCCTATGTATTTTTTCTTTACTATGGATGCCAATAGTTACAGTTTTTATTTTTTTTTTTTCTAAATATTTTCTTTAGTGTTCATAGTTCACCCCAAAATGAGATTCTGTCATCATTTACTCACTCTTTACACTTTTAAAAAAAAGTTATTTAGGGATTTTCACCTTTATTATTGCATAGGACAGTAGAGAGTATTGACAGGAAAACATGGGGAGCAAAGAGAGGGGAAGGATCAGCATAGGACCGCCGAGGCAGGAGTGCATGTGTCGCGGCACTAACCACTACACCAATGGTGCAGACACTCTTTACACTTTTTTAAAAGAAAGAATTCTGCATGGATGCCAAGGGTTACAGGTTTTTAGATTTTATTTTAATAAATATCTTGTTTAGTGTTCATAGTTTACCCAAAAATGAAGATTCTGTCATCATTTACTCACTCTTTACTCTTTTAATTAAAAAAAGAGAGTTCTGTCTTCTGTTAAACACAAAAGAGGATATTTGAAGAATGCTGAAAACCTGTAACCGTTGTAATAAAACCTGTAATGTTTCTAACATTAATAATCAGCATCCTGAAGTGATTTCTGAAGGATAATGTGACACAGATTACTGGAGTAATGATGCAGATATTTTGAATAAAAACCTTTAACCATTGACTTCCTATGTATTTTTTCTTTACTATGGATGCACATGGTCACAGGTTTTTAGATTTTTTTTATTCTAAATATTTTTCCTTAGTGTTAATAAGATTCTGTTTAAGATTCTGTCATCATTTACTCGCTCTTTACACTTTTTAAAAATAATTATTTAGGATTTTCACCTTTATTATTGGCATAGGACAGTAGAGAGTATTGACAGGAAACCATGGAGCAGAGAGGAGGGGAGGGATCGGCAATCGAACTTGGATCGCCATGAGCACCGGAGTGCATGTGTCACCGCACTAATCACTACACCCAATGGCCGCGACACTCTTTACACTTTTTTTCAAAGAAGAGTCTGCAAAAGACTAACTTCCATTGTAATTGTTTTATTATGGATGCTAATGGTTACAGGTTTTTAGATTTTTTTTTTTCTAAATTAATATCTCCTTTAGTGTTTATAGTTCCCCCAAACTGAAGATTCTGCCATCAAATACTCCACTTCTGTTTAAACTTCTGTCTTCTGTTAAACACAAAAGAGGAATTTTGAAGAATGCTAAAAAAACTGTAACCATTGACTTTCATTGTATTTTTTTTACTATGGACGCCAATGGTAACAGTTTTTTAGATTTTTCTCCTAGATATATTCTTTACTGTTCAACAGAAGAACTCAAAAGTGATTATTAAAGCTTGAGGGTGAGTAAATAATGAGTATGTTTTTCATTTTTTGTGTGTGAAGTATCTCTTTAATGTGACATTTGATGTGAAGAATTTCTATTTAAAATTCTCTTTTTCAACAAGGACACGTTCACTTAAACAGAAGTGGAGATATTTTTGATGTTACACATCGTTTCTGTTTCTAATCAATGTGGTTAAATTTCTATTCATCAGACGTTGCCACAAGATGAAGCAGCACAACTGTTTCCAACATTAATAATAGAATCAGCATACTGGAATGATTTCTGAAGGATAATGTGACACTGGTGACTGGAGTAATGATGCAGAAAATTCAGCTTTGCCATCATATGAATAAATTACAATTTACAATATATTAAAAGATAAATGCTGACTTGTAGACAAAAGAGTATAAAACACAAATGAATGAATAGTTTGATTAAATTAGCTTATATCTATAAATCAGTATATTTCTTTAAAAGAAATGTTATATGGATGTATGTATATACATTAAGATATTTATTTTTCTTTTTGGTAATAGCTCATTTATAGCCCTTTTAGAGTTCACAATGGATTCAAAAATTGTAAACTCAACTGCTTGTAGTAGGAGTTGTATTATAAGCCTATTTCCTAAAAAGTGGGGCGTTCCTTAAAAGTACCCATAACCCAGGGTCACTAATACCAACCTCGGCCAGTTTTGGAGCTGAATCTTCTCAGGTGTCATGTTGGATCTCAGGTTATTAGATCTAAGTAGATTAGTCAAGACCTCGACTCTGTCTGCACTGTGTGCTTGTATGGCAAGATCATCACTCAAGGGTCAAATGAAGGAGAAGAGAACTGATTTCTGCTGAGGCCAAACAGAAATTAAATAAACGTTCTGTCTTCAGGCAACAAGTCTGTTATACTTGAGGAAAGCTAGTGAATAAACACACAAATACATTGTTTGGTGTGCTCTAACAAGGTTACATTCACATCAGAAAAGTACCACAGTAGAATTTACATGATGGTGCGCTTCATATTATTCAATGAATTACTCTGACCTTAAATAACCTGGGCTAGTGTGAAAGCCTCCTAACAAGCTTCTGAACCGTAAGAATGATTCACATCATCGTCTTCACATGCAGGTAACAGCACGTATCTGTGTGGGAAATGACTTTCACATTAATATACACAAATCTGAGTCATAATCACTGTGCTCTCATGCATTTGCTAACTGGTTTCTAAGAGAACTGTCAATTACATAGATTTTTAAAATTGAATTTATTATAATTACGTATTGAATCGATGTTAAGTGAATATCAATATTTGCTGAAAAATCTTCTGAGCAGGTCTCAGCCCTAAAATAAAGCACTGTAATTCAGCAATATTTTAAAGATATGTATCAATGAGTGATGAATGATTTGAATCTTGGCACTTGACTTTCATGTTAAGTTGTTGAGAAATGCACATACAGAAGTAAGAAACGCTTATTTGCACACAGAAATCCATCTTAATGACATGAGATCCGTCAGGATAAGCAACTTGATTCATTACACTGTGTGCTCAATATGGCTGTTTCTTATTTGTGTGTCTGATTCCTTATGAGGTAAATATTGTTGCAGACAACACTACACTCAAAACAATCTTGAATCAAAATAAGATGTATGTATTCTGATTCCATATAACATTTCCATCCATATGGATATCATACTTTTAATGTAATTGAACTAATAAACTTTACGTGATTTGATATTTTTTAGTTAAACATAAATGAAACAAATAAGAACAAGATTTATGTAATAATATCATCAAAAATAATATATTCTTATTCATTTAAAATACATTGGGCCCTTTCATACACCTGGCGCATTAAGGCACAAGGCATGCATGGCACGATTTGTTGCTATTTTCAGACAAGCGCAACACTAATTTTCATGTATTTGTAAAGTAGCAAATCCATTTTCACCACTTTGTGGACTCATGGGTGTGCTGGTCTAAAAAGGAGGTGTGTTAAGGCGCATTGTTGGTGCGTTGTTATTTTGAGGAACTGAAATAGACCGCGCGCCTGACCAACTAAAAGCTGGTCTAAAGTCCAGTGCAGAGTGTGACAGTTAAGCACCTATGCTGCTCCAAACGCATACACATTGCTTAATGCACACAGGATGTACAGCAATACACAAATATCTTTACATATGAAAAATAGAAATAGGAAGTGTGTTTTGATATAACTCCAACCTCTTTTTTTTATACCACATTTTGTTATTATTGTTCATTTATTCGTTTGCTGGAAATTAGGAAATTAACTGAATTTAGGAATAGTTTTGAAACCAATATGTGCGCTTGACAAACTAAATTAAATATATAGGCTAATTCAGTGGAGTGAGTTTTCACCGTTCCACCGCAACGCAACTGACTCTTAAAGGGAATGGGAGATGAGACTCTGATTGGTTTAATGCATGTTTTGCTTAAAACACACCCATAACTCATTAAGAGAATAAGCATAATCCTGTTAGACCTTGCGCTAGGGTGCAGAGCGTATATATTTTTTTGCCCGTAATAAAGCAAAAGTGGATTCAGACATGCCCTTAATGCTTTTGCGCCATGCACTTTAGACTTTGCGATCGTTAAAATAGAGCCCATTGTATTTAATCTATTGTGTAGAGTATGGAGTTGCGTAATTTTTTGCCCTCGAATATTAAATAAGTAATTTCATAGAATTTAACCTATCCTATTTAGATCTGGCTTTTTCCTACAGCTAGATATATTTGTACCATATTGATATTATTTTTGACCATTTAAATGTATTACTATATCATTTTAACAGAGTTTAATTGATTCTAAGGAATTTGACAACCTAACAAAAACTTGACAAATTAAATAAAATCAAAAGGTTACAAACGGTTAATGATAAACTTCCTCGTGATTCATTAGTTTTGCAAATCACTAGCCAAATAAGGCTATCAATTTTTTTTTTTTTTTATCTAACTATCATGTTTATTTTTACAATTGACAGACAAGCTTTCAGTATCAGCAATAGTGTGCTCCCCTACCAATTTGTGCACCAGTAACCAGACAAAAATAGTGAATAATTTCTGGAAAAATTACTTATTGATTTCGGCCAGAAGCTGACATGCAGCTCTACAATACCCTTATGAGGGATACCCACAGAATGTGAGAATGTGAATTGAAAACGATTGAAGCTATTCTACTAGCTATCCTAGTGAATTGGAAATTTGGATAATTTTAATATAATTGAAATGTTGCATTCATTCATTTTCCTTCGGCTTAGTCCCTTATTTTATTAGGGGTTTCCACAGCGGAATAAACTGTCAACTATTCCGGCATATGTTTACGCAGCAGATGCCCTTCCAGCCACAACCCAGTACTGGGAAACACCCATACACTCTCGCATTCACACTCCTACACTACAGCCAATTAGATTCTCCAATTCGCTTATAACACATATCTTTGGACTGTGGGGGAAATCGGACCACCCGGCGAAAAATCACTTGAACATGAAGATAACATACAAACTCCACACAGAAATGGCAACTGGTCCAGCTGGGACTCGAACCAGCGACATTCTTGCTAACTACTGAGCCCTCAAATGATACGTATTGATTCACAAACACATGCAAATGGTGGCATCTCAAACAAGACAACACTACAATGCTTATATGAAATTATAAAAGACAGTAAAGATTAATTAATTCATTGTTTATCTGGGTCTCCAAGCTATATGCTGTTTAAGCTAGCTCATCTCACCTGTCATCTTCGTCTTGAGTCCTCAGTTAGTTCACTTGTTATTTAGCAATGTCACAAGTGCACAATATTGGAAAAATTAACATTGGGATATTTGTTATCCCTGTGATTTATGTAGTGAGATAAGTATTCAATAGATACGTCATAGTGACGAAGTGGGTAGCACGATCGCCTCACAGCAAGAAATTTGCTGGTTCGAGCCTTGGCTGGGTCAGTTGGGATTTCTGTGTGGAGTTTGCATGTTCTCCCTGTATTCGCGTGGGTTTCCTCTGGGTGCTCTGGTTTCCCCCACAAGGCCAAAGACGTGCTATAGGTGAATTGAATAAGCTAAATTGTCCATTGTGTATGTGTGTGAATGAGTGTGTATTGATGTTTCCTAGGGATGGGTTTAGCTGGTAGGGCATCCACTGCGTAAAACATGCTGGATAAGTTGGTTGTTCATTCCACTGTGGCAACCTCAGATTAATAAAGGGACTAAGCGAAAAAAGGAAAAGGAATGAATGATATGTATACAATTTCACCAGATGACTGAATATTTCTATTTGGTAAGAATTTATAATTTTAGATGGATTGGGGTGATTCGGGTAGTGCATCTGTATAAAACATAAACAATTTACAAGCCTTAATAAATGCAATAAAGAAAGAGATATAAATATTGTAATGTTTTCAGAACAGTATTAAGGTACTGCAATTGAGTAATCAAATGTAAAATAATACTCCATAGTCTTCGTGGGATAAATAATTCAATAAAATAAACTGTTATTAAAGTTACAAACTACACTTTCTTATGTCTGAATGCTTTCATAATCCTCATACAAGCACAGACCACAAAAACACATGCAAATGATAAATTATAATTCACACTCAACATTGCATATCCTGCGATATAATTATAGCGAATTATCCATATATTGTGCAGCCCTAGTCACAAGTCACACCTCCATAAACTAAAGTTAAGTCTCGGTCTAATAACAGAAAATATAAGTTCATTTAGAGTCATTTCGTTCAGCAATAGTGTCAGCACCTCTGATTGACAGTTAATGAATAGTCTTCGCCTCAGATGTCATGCCAAGCACCGCCCACAGACCTTTGTTTAAACATCTGAAGCATATATGGCATATTTCTGGAAACACTTTACCAGATCCTCAGTCATTTTCTGATAATATATATAATATATACAGGATTTCTATGAGTCCAGTGTGCAGCAATTTTTATCAGCCTATCTGGAAAGAAGACTGAGTGGATAAAATAACCGGGATGTTTATATAGATGACAGTGCTCATTAATATCCATATAAGTTTCTGAGACATTCATCATTTCAGTCAGACAATCAGGCATTTTCTGCCTGCATAGCCATCTGTTATTGCGAAAATAACTTTGTGACTATGAGCATTTATCAATTTGATGTAAATGCTTTGATGTAAATTACAAGAAGGCAGTACTCACTGCGTAAATGCTTCAACACATCACATGTTATCCACTTAGTTTCAAACACGCAGGTATGCTTTTTATTCTTGTTTTTTTTTTCTCTTGGCAGTGAAAACCTTACGTTTTCTGTCATTTTGGTCCTAAAGAGAAGATAATTTAACCTTAACAGTAAAATTTTTTTTTCAATAAAGCCTTGCTATCAGTCTGCATGATCTTCATATAGAACTGCATACCCAAAATAATGAATCTCAGAACAAAGTCTACATGCATGTCCTGCTGATTTCCTCAATGTTTTGCTAGGAGATCATTTATAATATTGATGCGTCGCCAGTTTTAAAGATGTTTGTGAATGAATGATGCAAAGTTGCATCTCGGACTGTTATTCCAACGCAATCTCATGGCCATTCGTAACTTTTTGATTTGGTGATTAATTCGTATGAATTCGCACAATCTAATTCGTACAATTTAGTACAATTTGCTCATCACCCAGTGATGGTTGGGTTTAGGGGTGGGGTTGGGTGCCATGCCTACTTTTTAAAATCGTACATTTTCATACGACTAAACTCGTGCGAGTTCATACGAATTAGCCACTAAACTAACAAAGCATAAAATACTTGCGTTTTCTCGTGAGATCAGGCTGGTTATTCTGAGGACAATTCCACGTCCACAAATGGTGTGGCTCACAGCGAAACCTGATTGGTTAGTTAACCTGTCAGTCATATAACATAGTCCCTGATCATTCAAAGTGGCCAATGGGAGACTAGTTGATGGTGGTTTGTCCACACAAAAGTATCCATTTCATACACTTCTCTAAGTTTTTGTGAAAGGATTACATTTTTGCCATGCCTTTTTGGATAGCTGCAGTCTTTGTAGCAAATCCTATACGAGCAACTTTACATAATTTTTCATGTTAATTGCCAATGTTACTTTACTACGACGCCTGTCGGACAACATGCCGGACAGTGCAAGTGTATCTGTAAGAGACCTGCAAGAGAGGGGCTCAACATGAAAGGGGCCATAACTTGTAGTAGAGGCATAGCTAGCAGTTATCAAGATCCCATTGAACTATGCGAAGTGTCACAAGAGATGTTGTTGGCAAGATGGCGGAAATACCAGAGAACATTTTCCAGAAATTTCCAGAGAACATTTTCAGCAAATGTTTTCATGAGTTTTCTCTTTACCCACAGTCAATTCATTTGATATATTATTATATTCATTCATGCAACTCCACTTGCTAACTTATTCCTCTGTTTTTTTCATGACAGTTAGCCTACTTGGGGTCACCCCAGGTGGTTGTAAATGACAGTAAAATGGCGAGCACGTCAAGTATGAAAGCCTCCACAACTCTCAGCGGTTTGGGTTAGGGGTAGGTATAGATATTAATAACTGTGACTGTTTGGTTTAGGGTTGGGGGAAGGTGTAGATGTTAATAAATGTAATGGTAACACTTTATTTTGATGTCTATTTGAGTATTAGTAGACTGTGTGCTTAATATCTGTTGGTACCGCTCCTTAAACAGACATTTAACTGACTGTAAGGTACATGTCAACTTACACTAACCCCAACCCTAACCCCAACTTGACAGTCTACTTATAATCTAATGAGAATTAGTTGGCATGTAGATGCAATGTAACTTAAATTCAACAAACAGACCATCAAAATAAAGTGTGACCACTGTAATTGTTGGGTTTAAGGTTGGGGTAGGTGTAGACGTTAATAACTGTGATGGGTACAGTGCCATCTTGCTGACAACATTGACACGATGGTCTCGATAACTTCAAGTTTTGCCACCTTCATGTTACGCCCCTGTCATGCAGTCTGCAGACAGACCCTATTCACACAGTGACTGGGGCTCAGAATAACGCTGTTATGATTGGCCAGATTGCCTGTTCAGCCAAGGGTCAATTAAAAGCTTTCTTTAGAAATAATGAAATTTGGGTAAGGAACGGTGACTGAACAAAAATGCAAAAGTAAATCTTACAAATTCTCTTATATTCTTAAATGCAAGCAGCAACTCTGATTTCATTTGACCTTTTACTTTTTATTTTGCTTTCTCGTTATTTGGCTATAGAGTGCACTATATTCCCTATCTTCTGCATTTACTCTCTAATAGCCTAGGCCACATTTAGCTGTGTGTAAGGGAAGACAGCATTTCATGATCATCCCATTATAATCTGCCAAATGCAGCAGCCATGTTGAATTATTTCCCCTCAATTGGCTGGCTGATGAGGCTTGCCAATGGCTTGGCGTTTGGAGAGAAGCGTTCCTGTTGCCTGTCAGAGCCTGGCGCTGGAAGTACTGATGCCACTGCAGGAAACAGCCACCTTATTTCCTCTCGTTATAAACCAGACAATGCGCCACATCGTCCTAATGAACAGGATATCTGATAGCTGTGAGGAGACATAAAGCTGCTATTTTTCTAATGAATTAAAGAAACAGAAGTGATCATTAGCATTAGTCAAAGGAAATGCAGATTGGCAACAAAAATAATAATAATAAAGCAGGCGCGATCGACACGGCCAGCCGGTTGCCAGGCGACAGCAGATCTGTGGCATATTCCAGTTATCCTGTTATCGCAGGTACAATGAGGATCAGGGCATTGTGGGATGCGAGGCCAGTTGGTTCAAACAAGGCCATATTTGATAGTCACAATGGTTGTAAAGGAACCAATCTGTTCTTTTTCAAATTTGGTTGAAACGACAGGTTGCATGAAATGGGTTTTTTTTTTCTCCAGGACGGGGCTAATTGGTTATTGATGAAATTCGTCCTCAAAGGTATTATCTCTCCTCCTCCTCCTCCTCCTCTCTGTCCAATTTCAAAACGCTGATTATCCTTTTGGTTTGTTGCACATAAATTACCAGTGCAACAGCTGGGGCGTTGTGAGCGAGATCAGGGATATTGCAAAATCTGAAGCCTGCAGATCGTAGTGTTGATTTTTCAATCCTATCAACCTCCTACTGGATTATTCCTGCATTTGTTGTGTTTATGTAAAGATTTTCTGTTATTATCGTTCTGCAAATTCTTTCTCTCAAGTCTCAATCATGACTGAATAGGACTCAACAAGGTCATTTAAATCTATTTAGGTCATTTAAATGTATTTGCATTCTGCAATTTTTGTTCACCCTCGTGTCTTGATGAATTGTGTATATTTTTTCTAGTCAACACAAAAGGAGACATTATAATATATTGTAAAAAACATGGCTGAAGGGCATTGTTAGGTGATGTCATTGTTATGTTAATGTTGTTGTTAGTAGTAAAGCATAATCTTTAGACAATAATAATTACAGCGGGGAAAATAAGTATTGAACACGTCACTATTTTTCTCAGAAAACATATTTCAAAAGGTGGCGTTGAATTGATTTTTTTACCGGATGTTGATAGCAACCAAAGAAATCCATTTATGCAAAGAAAACAAATCTAACTAGTTTACAAATGAAGTTGTGTAATAAAATGAAATGACACGGAAAAAAGTATTGAACACATGAAGAAAGGGAGCTGTAGAAAGGCAGTGAAAGCCCAGACAGCAGCTGACATCTCTCAGTAGTTATTCAGCAATTCTCTGCCCTTTCTTATTGTAAATGCTGGTTCAGTCCAATATCTAAATCACCAGGATGTTGGAGATGAAACCAGGGTTGACATTTCAGCAAGACAATGATCCAAAACACAGCCAAGGAAACTCTCAAATGCTTTCAGAGAAAGAAAATCAAGCTGTAGAATGGCCCAGCCAATCGCCTTTACTAAATCCAATAGAAAATACAAATTAAAGATCAGATTTCATTAACGAGACCCACAGAACCATCAAGATTTTTACACTCTGTTGAATTCTGTGAAAAACTCACACCTGAGCAATGTATCTGACTTCACTCTCCATATGAGATGCATCTTTAAGGTGCCATCATTAAAAAAAGCCTTTCATATAAAGTGTTAAAAATGTTTCAGTAGTTCAGTACTTTCTCTTCTTTTTTTTTTGTTGTTTTATTTTTATGTTTGTATTGTTTGAGTTTTTGTCAAAATCTGATTCCATTCCATTTTAACAGCTTCTTTAGAAATCATATTCCCAGAAAAAATAAAATAAAATAAAACATGACATTTTCAATACTTATTTCTCCCGGTGTATATAATACTTTTTTAAAATAGAAATGCACAAATGTACATCTTGATCAGGGGTGAATGATTGGTGGTGAAATTTATTCCCATAAATAAATTATATTCGGAGTTAATTATTATATATGGCTAAAAAAATTTTTTTTGACTGTCCCGCTTAATGTTTTTTTCTGAGGTAAAAATAATGACCACTATACATTTTGTTATGTTTACAAAAGTTCAGGGTAGCAATAGTTGTATATAGAAATTTGTTGACACATTAAAAAATATTTAAGGATCACTGTGCAGCACCTAAATACTGATTATTTGTCATTTTTGAAACTTTGTACTTCACTATTATCCACTATTATTACGATCACTGCTATTCAAACCACTCGCTTTTACCCATGTGTCACCAAGAAGTTTTTACTCATAATTAAATTAGGTAACACTTTATATTGATGGTCCATTTGAGTATTAGTAGACTGTCTGCTTAATATCTGTTGATATGCTCCTGCAAGTACATGTCATCTTACACTAACCCAAACCCCAATCCCAACCTAACAGTCTACCTATAATCTAATGAGAATTAGTTGGCATGTAGATGCAATGTAACTTAAAATCAACAAACGGACCATCAAAATAAAGTGTGACCCTACATTTATATTTTTTAATAAGAACAGGTCAGAATAAGTATGTTGTTTCATATTTACAAACATTTATTAAATATATTTTGACAGTTTATTTTCGTAAAAGTTAACTGAATCACCACATCAAATATTAAAACCATTTATATTGTAGATTGCCCTGTTTATTTGAAAGGTCTAATTGTGTTTTTTTAAAGGTCTTTGGTGCAGATTGACTTCATGAGAATGTGCCGCATGTTTATAAATGCCATTAAAAAAAAAAAAAACTTAGCTGTGTCTTTAGAGGTTTCCTTCTCTTCCGTTTGGTGCATGTTCCCCTCAAGGGCCACTTGAGTGAAGTGGTAATTGTGTTTTGCCTCAGGTTGGTAGCCCCTCAAGGTGCCTGCTGCTGATAGGCCAGGTTTCCTCAAGCATACATGTACTGAACTAAAACCTGCTTCAAAAACATCCGCAAGTGAAGAAATATGTGCTTATAAAAATTGACAGTAAACTACTACACGAAATCCAACCTCACTATTTTAACAACATATCTTGGTTTGTGTTTATTGGGAAATCTCTGCTCTCAGATCTCCATCAGACAGGAAGTAGAATATTTTGGGTTGTGTTTAAAATGTATGCTCTGCAATTTATGTTTGTGTTCTTGTTATGCTACGATTCATCACTGTCATGGTTTGGTTCACTTTATGTTTTTGAAACCATAGTACGGTTAGAAATACTTTAGCCTACCATACAGTACATTCAGAATGTTTGATTTAGGTTTAAATTCTTCTTCAAATACACCAGGGGGTTTCAAATACACTATCCACTGTAAAAGAATTGTTCACTCAACTTCAAAATATTTATTAAAATTATACTTATCCATTATTTAAGTAGATTTTTTTGACATTTGAAGATGAAGATAATTGGATGCAGCAGAACCATTTTAATTTGAAGAATCTGTAGAGAAACTTTTGAAAACGAGGGCAGGGTTGTGCACACTTACCCCCTGGTTGTGTTATTATTCTGTATGCTTCATCCAGCTCAACTCATATGACCAGTGAGGGGGCAGGGGAGTTGATGAGGGGGTACACACAGTTAAGTACACACAGTTTAGTCTTGCATCCTCTCCATGTAAGTTCAGACTTCGCAAGTTTTATATGGAAAACAAACTCCCGAAGACACGTCGGGTAAATCTTTAAAGGGAGCAGTGTACTCTTTAACATCATTCACATCACTCTGGCTTCGTTATTTCACTTTCTTAGCAATAAAATGAAAACATGATTTAATGAACTGCCTATTTTCACTCTGATATTTGCAAGTTAACAGACACCAAAAATGTTGAGGCGTCATGCAGCTGCATATTTAAATGATCGTCATCTGCACTGTATGCATAACAAAATGGAGCCTATAACATTACAGCCTCTCTTCATTCTCATTTAAAATATGAAACACACCCTCTCTTTTTTTGCTGAATATCAGTTTTAATAATCAATAATGGCCATTATAACAGTGTAACGTACAATAAGTCTATACATTATAGGAAATAAATGCAAGCAATAAGTCAAATGTGCAGAATCAGTGTACGTGGTTACATAAATTAATATATTAACTTATCTTTGTGCTCAGCCAAAACACGTTACCTGAAAACAAGTAATAGATTCAAAAGACCAAATTCAGGGAATATGTCATTAGATATAGACAACAAGATGAATTAAATATCATGTTTAACAACTATAATGAGCTCAGACGTCCATATACGCTTCAGCGCATGCCAGAGTGTGTGTGAGGTCGTGTGATGTGTGTTTCCAGCTGTGTAGTGTGGATGGAGAGTTGTTCAGAAATGCTGTATGAAACGCCATTGTGGAGGTGGATCATTTTCATTTTGAAATGCCGTTTTAAAACTAAAACATATTAGTGTAAACGGGGCCTAGGTTTGAATATAAGTATGTATACCCTTACTTTGTAGGAGTCTTAGAACGCAATGTATCTTTTTTTAAACATAATTTGACTTTTACAAACAAAGAATACCAGAGAGGGTTAAATTTATGGGCTTGGACCCGTCATCGCTGCTTGCAGCTATTTTTGATTTTAGATTTGTCTTATAATGCTTACTGACACACGTCTAACTATTTTTGAAGATTGTGGATTATTTGTGTGGCGTCTGTTGGTTATGCTTGGCAGATGATAAGATGGCAAGATGTGCAAAAATAAACATTCTAATAATTTTTTTTTTTTGCTACCTGCCCGATTTAAAGCGATATGTAACGTGCGTTCACTCCATGTTTCTGATCCAGAATTGCCAACTGTTTCACAACATGTGACTGTCAGCTTTAATAGCCTTTGACGTGGCTCACAGTCCAAAAAAAGAACAAACCTTTGAAAAGAAAGGTTTTTCTCTCGCCCTCAGGGATATGGCTTCCCTGTTTTCCTTCTGTCTAGGTGACATCATCTTATTTTCACTCTCATTGAAGAGCAAATGCTACAGAGGCACACAGGGTCAGTATCTTCTATTCCTGGGGGCTGCTTGTCCATGTAAAGAGATAATATAAAGTGATATATTAACCTTACTCTGCAGTGAGGAAGTGAGCTTTGCCATTGTTTAGGACATTACAAACATGTTTTTGACTGTACATAAAAAGAATATAACAAGAAAATATCAGTTTGCAACATCAAACAGCATAATGAGCTATTTAAAGGCTAAAAATCAATGGATGGGAATGAGATTGGACGTCTTAAGTCAATAAGGTTCCAATGGCTGCACCTGCTCTTACATGAAAGAATCAGGTCAATAGATTGATATAATCTAAATCAGCAATGTATAGACATTACATTTACACATTGTAAGTGAAATATAATGCTTAATTTTATAATGTAAATGCAGCAATATTTTACTGATATTATATTATATTATATTATATTATATTATGCAAAAACTATTTTCTTTCATATAATATATATAATCATATTATATTATATAATATAGTATTATATAATATTATATAATATAATATATGAGAAATATCACACATGTAACAGTGCGATATGGCTGTATATCGGCATATCCTAGTACCTTAGTGTCCCACCAGTGACGATAAACAGCCATATTGCTCTCCTTCAAGTGTGAAATTGCATTTATACAACTGTTCGGCATAATCGTGTATATAAAAAAAACCACCAAACCACGGAGAGTCTCAAAAATCCTATTGTCTGAGAAACTTTTCTTCCGCCATTCATTCACATCTGCAGCTGACCATCAGGAAAGCAGAAACCGTTGCTTAAAACACGTTACTTTAGAACTAGTATTTGAATGATTCTTTCAGATATTACAAGGCTGAACGGCATGAAATGCCATCAGTCTACAAAGATTTCCCAGTATTTCTCTGTTGCAATCGGGAGACCGCAATAATTAACCCCAAAAAAGCCAAAGCAAAGCAAACACTCGCAGATTACGATGTTATAAATCCAGCACTACAACATACAAAAGAGAGATTGACTTAGAATGTCACTTACCTGTTTTAGAATGATTTGATCAACTGTAGTTTAAAATACAAAAAGAAAATGCTGAGTTTTTCTCCCCTTAGAACTTCCTATGCGGTCTCTGTTGCCATCTGGTGGCAAAACTGTCTTTGCTCTGCTCAGTATGACAGGCTGATGGCCGCTGATCAACGAATTTATAAATATTTAAAATGGGTATATTCTTATACCGTAAATAAACTGTGTAGTTGCTATCTTAACAACTACATTCTCGCCTAAAAAATCTCAAAAGTACATTATGTTGTCCAACAGCTGCAATATTTGTCGAACTGAAGTGAGCCTATTAATCTGCTGTTGCTATGTGGGTTGTAGAAGAGTGAAGAGGCTGTAAGAGTGCTGTTATTGCAGAATATCACACTGCTATCAGCCAATCAGATTCAAGAACCAGAACAATATTGTTGAATGTAATAATATAATATAATATAATATAATATAATATAATATAATATAATATAATATAATATAATATAATATAATATAATATATGATATGCCAGCGGCGCAGTAGGTAGTGCTGTCGCCTCACAGCAAGAAGGTCGCTGGGTCGCTGGTTCGAGCCTCGGCTCAGTTGGCGTTTCTGTGTGGAGTTTGCATATTCTATGCGTGGGTTTCCTCCAGTTTCCCCCACAGTCCAAAGACATGCGCTACAGGTTAATTGGTTAGGCTGAACTGTCCGTACTGTATGAGTGTATGTGTGAATGAGTGTGTGTGGATGTTTCCCAGAGATGGGTTGCGGCTGGAAGGGCATCCGCTGTGTAAAAACGTGCTGGAGTAGTTGGCGGTTCATTCCGCTGTGGCAACCCCAGACTAATAAAGGGACTAAGCCGAAAAGAATATGAATTAATAATATATGCCAATCATTATTAATTTCCTTCATTGCCACTTTTATTTCTCCCCCAAATAAGAAACATTTCTTTATATATAAGGATTCTTCAAAATACAGTTCTTCTTTATGGGGTGTACTGTGTCTTTAACCAATATGCCATATATTTGCACCCTAGTATATGGTGTCTGTAGGGTTAATGAGGCAGCAAACTCTCCAGGGAGAGTGTCGCTAACTCCTACAAATTTCATTTTATGCACCGCATTAAACCCTCAGGCAGTCTAGAAGCCTGAGCCCCTCAATCATCCTCTTCCACATGCATGCCACAACAGCAGCACTGCTAAATCTGGGCACATCTTCCTGCCTTCTCAAACAGTGCCAGACACAGACCATCCATCTGATGTAATATGCACAGATTTCAGCAAATTTCCCTTTTATGTACAACGCACAAGTCTATTGAATGTGCCAGGTAAAGTATAGGAGACTTCACAGGCCTGGTCTTTGTTCTTTGTTTGTGTGCATCTACAGGGCTTAAACGCGCTCTGGGCGCATCGATTTGGCTCTCAGTGAAGTGTGTGTGTGTTTTTTTTTTCTTCTGTGAGCCTTTATCTGAGCCTCCGATTTTTGTTCAGTATTTTAAAAGCTTATTTTTGGTCCTTAAAGGAGTGTTAAGCCGCTCTCTGAGCTCTCTGCGGTGCTGTCTGTGAAACTGCATGTGAGGCTTTGTGCTGTTATCACACACACACACACACACACACACACACACACACCAGCAGTAGCAGGTACAGCATCAAAATTCAGCATGCAAGGATGCGGATGGAAACATGTTCATGCAACATGTGGCATCATGCTGCAAAATGGGCTTCGAATGAGTGTTGTAGAATTACTGATCACAAAGTTTTATGCATAATTGGAAACACAAACTGTGTCTGAAATAAATCACAGTATGAGTGCTACGTTTGAATTTTAACATGACCATTAAAGGTGCCTTGAAATGTGCAGCTTCGTTTGATCTGTGATGCAATTTGAACTGAAATATGATCACTATATATCGAGTATATAGAGTTGCACCTCCTTTTTGAAATAAAAAAAATTGCCAATAGCTCTCTGTTTATATCACAGCTTTATAATTGAGTCAAATCTGAGTGACAGCCGCTGTATATAATAACAATTTTGGGTCTGTCTAACTTTAAAACACAGCCTTCAGTGTGTGATTCAAATGAGTTTGATATGTTTGTGGTCTGTGGAGACTTGTGCATACTTGCGGCTCTGGGCTGGAGCAGACTGTGTGTGTTTGCGCTGTGGTAATTCGCATAACAATAAAGTGAAACCAGACTACATTTACCCCAATGGAAAGCAAATTTACAGAATTGTTTATCCCCTATATGTTATCAATTTATAATAATTATGATTTCCTGAGTAATAAGTGTGTAGTACAAGCAGTACATTTAACTTGATTTTTAGAGTAAAATTAGCAAATTATTGTATTTTAAGTAAAGGTGTTCTACTATAAATTCAGATTATTTATTATTTTTTTTGCATACTCTATAGTAGGGAGCCTTTTTTTTCCTGAAGAAGTCATTTCATCCATTCAGCTGAATGCAGAAATGAATAAATGAGACATTGACCTACATCGCTGCCTACTGCCAGTTCATATTTGATAAAGCTTATTTTATCTATTTCCTCCCAATTATTTCAGATTTATCCATCCATGATTGTTTGTATTTATCCAAATATTTCCTCTCCATATTCACCAGACACCTTCTGATAAACACTCCATGGTCCTGGGGTCACATTGAGCAATACTAAGTTTGCTTCACACAAGTAGGGATGCAACTATTAACCAATTTCACTATTAACCAAGCTTTAATTTGTCGCAGTTAATTAATCCGTAGGCTTCTCAACACCGCCTTTTTTGCACGGAACAAAACTGCCCCAACTAAACAAAGTTTTGCCAACTGTGCACTAATTTAAAGTTCTGAGCTTGTACACCGAGGCTAACATGCATGGACACTGAATTTAAGGCTGATTTTAACTATGGCTGAGGCTATTAAATAAGTTCCGTGCATATATCCCGTTTTTTGTAGTTTGGTATTTTCAATGGAAGTTCACGGCTTGCGCATGCATATTGGCAACAACACGCTCACGCTTTCAAGGCACACGTAGTTGAAAGAATGCCGCAAGCGCACCTCGAGTCACGTGACAAGAACTGACCAGTCAGCTTCATACTTAGTATGGAATAAACACATTTCTACTCCAAAAAAGACAATAAGAGCAAAAAAGACAATAAGAAAATACCAAACAGTTTTGTAATCTATACACAGCTTCAGCAGTGTTTGACTACATTTGTTCTCTTTAAAATGGTAATATTTAGCAGATATGTAGCTTACATGTACATTTGACAAAATATTTTTTATTTTATTTTATTTATTTATTTATTTATTTATTTATTTATTTATTTATTTATTTATTTATTTATTCATTGTTCTGTCATTTATTTTATTATTAGTGCCAAATGAATATACAAATAATTAACTTGCACAGTTTAAATGTCTATCTATCTATCTATCTATCTATCTATCTATCTATCTATCTATCTATCTATCTATCTATCTATCTATCTATCTATCTATCTATCTATCTATCTATCTATCTATCTATCTATCTATCTATCTATCTATCTATCTATCTATCTATCTATCCATCCATCTTTATTGCTGCTCTCTGTTTGTTTGAACAGCTTTTTATCTTCATTTGTAAATCACTTTGATTTAGTGTCTGCTAAAGAAATAAGTGTAAAATGTAAATACGTTAATCTCACGACATGATTTATCCTGTCTGTTGTATTTCTACATTCATGGTGTCTCTGTAAATACAAATTTAGATGCAACATTTCTGCAGTTGCATAGATTGCACACTGGGTTTACTTTTAATAAGGTTATTGGTTTTAAACTCTTCTGTTGTTACTAACAATTGACAAATTTGAATATACAATAAAACTTTACAATAAGGTTGTATTAGGTAATGTCAGTTAATGTATTTACTAAAATGAATGTACAATAAACAATACATTTATTTAACTCACAGTGCATTAACTAATGTTAACAAGCATGAATTTGGCAACTAACAACTAACAACTAACATTAACTAATGAAACCTTATTGTAAAATGTGACCATCATTAGTAAAGCATATTAGATCGTTTTTATTATCAAAGACAAATGTTATTGGTTCTTGGATTTCTTGTAACCATTTACAAGTGCCAAATTTAAATATACAAATAATTAACTTGCACAATTTTAATATTAATCAATATTATACACCACTTTACTGTTTTTTTTAGGGTTTTTCTGCTCACTTTTGCAACCTGTCACTTCAGCCTGCTAAAAATTTCATAAACTTCAAGATTACCAGTTAGAAACTTAGTAGATTTTTCTGTGCATTGAGTAGCTGTCAGCACTTCATTCCCTCCTTCTCATATCCTCAAGTCTCCAAAGAGAGATAGGTTAACATTTTCCCATTTGCAGGGCAAACTCTCCTCAATCAGGCTGCTTATGTGTGACAGCTTTATTGTTCCCTTTAGGGTCTTCAGGGCTGCCCATATCAATGCTGCGTGAAGGCTCTGTATAGCCAATGACTGCATCCCTCAATTCCGAATAAAAGCTTTTTCTTACATCTGACAATGCATTGCCTCTCCACCATTTTCAGGGTCAATTTGACCTACAGTCAATGGTACAGTACATTTCACAGCTGGAATCATAGACAGAGAGCTGATGATAGGGAATGGCATGAAATGGTTTGTTGTTTGATATGTGAAACTGTTTGAAAGTTTGAGACTTTAATGAGTGTAAGACGATTATACTCACAGAGACATTGTTTATACTCACAGATACATTTGTTTGATTAAGTTACATTATTACACTAAAATTATTCATTTGATTCAAAGCTGAATTTTCAGCATCATTACCTGACTTTAGTGTCATGATCTATCAGGAATCAGATTAATAATGATGGTTTGATCATCAAAAAAACATTTCAAGTTTTTAATGTTGACAACAATGGTGCTGCCTGATCTTTTTTTTGGTGGAAGACATGATACATTTTAGTTTTCTTTAATCACCTATCCTTAAAAACACAATGTTTTTTGCATCAAAGTGATTTGGAAGACTTTTAATCATCTCTCCTTGCTGAATAGCAGTCATTCGTTTTATTAATTTGTTGATTACTCTTACTGACTCAAAATGTATTTACTCATGAGTAACAGTAATGTGTATATGTAAATAAATGGACCAAATGTCTCCCTGATTTGTTGCTCAAAGTAATAGTTCTTATGGAGTCTGAAGATTATTCATTATTCAAGGGAGGTGATTTTAAGTTTGGTAGTGCTTTAAGGGGTATGAATTTGGAGAAGAAGCTTCTCGGTTTCCCATGCTTACAGTTGAGTCTTAGCTCACTAGCACTACAGGCTGTCAGCATGCTAAAACTGTCTCTGAGAGGTCATAAAACACCATTTAAACGGATCATTAACCCCAAAAGTGAAAATTCTGCCATGATTTACTTGTTCATGTTGCTAGAAACTTTTGCCCATCTTCAGATTTTAGTAGATAGTAGCTATTTTGTCAAATTTTAGAGATCATTTGCATCCATTACAAGGATATTTTCCCAAAACTCTGATGCTTGAAAATATTCGAAAAGAGATCAAAAATAAATCCACAAGAATCAAGTGGTTTAATCCTAGACTTCAGAAGAGATATGGTCACAGATCACCGATTATACTGATTTATTTTTAATTTTATTTACAGAGTAACAGTGATTAGCAAGCATTATTTGCTTCATGGAAGCTCAAGCATGCTTGATGTGTGAGAACCACTGAGGTTCATTCTTGTGTGTGAGCAAATTTGAGTTTCTGAATAAACCCATGAGGGTCGTTCTCTCTCATTAAGCAGATGTGATCAGTGTCGATATATTTATATGTGAATTATAAGCCTAAATTAAATCTATTCATCATATAATATGAGAGTTTTTGGTGAACAGACTTTAAATAGAGGGGCATAAATCCCTCAAAATTGATTTTAAAATATCTTAATTTGTTTTCTAAAGATTAACAAATGTCTCACAGAATTGGAATGACTTTGAGGTGAAGTGAACCTTTAACTATTGCACACAACATTTTAAAGCTAATTCTTCTTCAGTGAAAGTACTAGCCCTAATGCAAGTTAACCAACATAGGCTTATTGTAAATACATGCTTTAGCCTTACATTGTTGTGAAACCACAAAAAAAGTACTTTACATGCGTTTGACTGCAGATTCTAGGTAAAATTAACACTAACATCGTGTCTTAACAGCATGTGACGTGACACAGTTCCAGCGACAAGCAATTTGGCTGTCTGCACCAAAAGCAATGTGACATGCTAGAAACATTTAAATACCAGTCACTGCACTCCCACCGAAATGGAAAAGTATTTAACAGTTATAAACCGTTTTGACTTTCATTTTCAAACAGTCTACTAAAAATTTGACTTTCAGGAACTGAGATGAACTATCTGTTGCTGCTTTAAGTAGAATGACAATAAATGTAATGTAAAATGGTATTTAAAGTCACATTGGTAGCATTAAACACTGAATAAAGCACATAATCTGTACCTGAGGTGATCATTGTCTTAGTAGTATAAAGTATGTTGTTGCTTTACTCGGAAAATGAAAGCATTGCCTAAATAGAAATTTTGTGTGTCACTGTCACAGGTGGTTAGGACAAAAAACTCCTTTTAACATGCAAAAGCATGTCACTGTGCCACGTGTTGTTAGGACTTGGAGTATGTCAGTTTTGTATACAACATCAAATAAATTCCACAAAGAAATGAAGTGTCTGTGATTTTGTAATCGAATATGTTCATTTCACTTGTCTATCTCCTTATGGACTTTTGTCTGATTTGCAAAAATGCTCTCTTAGTCCTGAAACATGCAATGAAACGTACCAGGAGCACTGTATTTTGGGTTTTGGAAAAAAAATTCCACTGAGCCATGTAATTTCCAGTGAGGCATGTAATTTCCAATGAGCTTGGGTTGAAATCAACCATGTTTTTACTACAAATGAAAAATTTGTAATAATAAAAATGGTTATTGTAGTTAAACTATTGAAATCACAATTCAACCATAGTTTTGCTATACTAAACCCAACCATAATATATACTATAATATTATACTTATGCTATAACATAATATAATACTATAATATTTCTTGAAGAACCCTGATCATTCAAATGCTAAACAATGCCCTAAAAACACATGGTTATACACTTTTGCCATAATAAAACCACAGTTAATTTTCATAACTGAAAAAACCTGAGATTCTAATCTGATTGTCATCTGGTCTATTTTTTGTGTTCAGGTGGAGGAGATTGTGGACGTGGGCACGTTTGCATCAGAAGACATTCACATTCCCAGCATCTACGTCCACAGGATTGTGAACGGAGATCACTATGAGAAGCGGATCGAGGTGAGCTGGCATGTTTCTGTCAGTTTTCCTTGATCAATCTAACCTCTGTCATCTTTTATCTCTTATTGTCGTCACTCTGTCTGACCTTTTGCAGAGGCGTACAGTCAAGAAAGCCCAGGCTGAAAACCCCAAACCCAAGAAAGACTCTGATATCGTGAGAGAGAGGATTATTCGCAGAGCCGCACTCGAGTTTGAGGACGGAATGTACGGTATGGACTGTATTTCAGACTATTGAACTTTTTTTCTTGATTGTAGACCCCTAGTGCAGTGTTTCTCAACCATGTTCCTGGGGGACCACCAGCTCTGCACATATTCCATGTCTCAACCAAACACACCTGACTGAGATCACAGGCTCATTAGCAGAGACTGGCTGTTTCTCAATTCCAAGAAAGCAGAGAACGGACTTGCGTTCTCGTGGAGAGCGGTCTTGCCAGGTTACGTCGGAAAATCGAATTCTGGAGACTGTGAGAACACAGAACGTGTCCTGTGAGAAATGAGATGCTGCGTTCTTCCTGATGGTCACATGACCTTGAGAAAATTATTTAAACGTTACAGCATTCATACAACAAATTATTATTTAATTTTTTTTATTTTCAGTATATGTAGTGTGCATAAAAACCTTACAAATATACTTTGCACAATACAAATAAAGCAGATTTTAATACGAACTTCAGCAAATAATGTGTTTATGCCTTTATTAAGATTTTCATGGTAATGTTTACTTTCACCCTCTCATTTAGGGAAACTCCTAAGATAAATAGGTCATAAATAATAAATCTATATAAAATGCTACGCAGAATAAACCTCCTTTATTCAGCCGCAATGACTTCTGGGACTTCTCGAGCGAGTTTTTGTGCTCAAGTCTGCATCCACGCATCCTTGATATCAAGAAAACATCCGGGAACTTTTATGCGTCCTCCGTTCTTGCTATCTTTGGAACTGAACTTTGACGGTTGATGATGATGTTACACGAGGACACAATGCTGAAAAATGCATATTGAGAAACAGCTGCTGAAAGACCTGTAATGGGTGTGACAGACAAAGGAGACGTCCAAAACATGCAGTGCTGGTGGTCCTCCAGGACTGTGGTTGAAAAACACTGCCCTAGAGTTTACCATTTTTAATCCATTCAGCCAATCTCCAGGTCTGGCAGTATCACTTTTAGCCTAGCCTATCCTAAATCATTGAATCGGATTAGACTATTAGCATCTCGCTCCAAAAAAAAAAAAAAAGTTTAATAATTGCCCTATTTTAAAGATCAATTTTTTTTGTATTTATGGGCACGTTTGAACTTCTCATGAAAACTTTCCACCTAATTTATGAAGCACATGAATTTCTTCTTAAACTCATACTTCTAAATGAACACTGGCATACACAAGATTAGCAATTTGCATATTACACGCCCAAACCAGCTCCATATAAGGGCTTTTCACAAAGCAGCACTTGTCCTGTGAAAACTGTAAGGCAAATTATAAATGAAGAAGAGACAATGATGGCACTGAAACAAAAGAAAAGTAACTTTAAATGGTATTGAAGGGTTTGATGTTGGACGTGGAACGTACTTTCACTTCTGAATATGAATAACATTTTTGTTGACTAGAAAATCATTTTATGATGCTAGTCAGCCACAGTGTATCAACGGTCTTGATGTTTAGGCGCTTCTTTTCTGCACACAGGTTACTTTTTACAACTGCAGGTGCACAGAGCACACCGTCAAAATGCGAGGTGCAGCAGGCAAACGCTAGATGAACACAGGGCACATACTGTAAACAGAGTGCAAAATATTTATGCTAATTGAAAACCATTTTAATAAGGCACCTCCATCTTGTCACACAAAAACCCCATTCTGTGTGATCAGGGCCTGAACAGCCATTCATCACTTACAGGAAACATATCTGTACGCTCTCTTAAGATGCAGCCACAGTTGCCTTCAAACACACGGTGAGAGACAATAATCATCAAGGATAGAGCAGGTGATGTTTGGATGTCTAAAGTGTATATACAGTTGTAGTCAGAATTATTAGCCCCCCTGAATTATTAGCCCCGTTTCTTTTTTCCCCAATTTCTGTTAAACGAAGAGAAGATTTTTTTTTCAACATATTTCTAAACATAATAGTTTTAATAACTCATTTCTAATATCTGATTTATTTTATCTTTGCCATGATGACAGTAAATAATATTTAACTAGATATTTTAAAATATTAAATATCTAAAATATTAAATGGATATTAACCTAGGTAATTAGGCTAACTAGGCAGGTTAGGGTGATTAGGCAAGTTATTGTATAATGATGGTTTGTTCAGTAGACTATCGAAAAAATAAATATTTTAATAATTTTGACCTTAAAATGTCTCTTAATTTTAAACTGCTTTTATTCTAGCCGAAATGAAACAAACAAAAAAACATTATCAGACCTACTGTGAAAATTCCCTTGCTCTGTTAAACATAATATTAAAAAAAAAACAAAAAAACAAAAAACAAAGGGGGGCTAATAATTCTGACTTCAACTGTATATGCTCATACTGTAAATATGAACATTGCATACATGTAGTATAAGTTGTTCTTAATGTTTGTTTTTGTAAATCATAATTTATTCATGAAAATGTCCGTACACACATTTCACATTTAAATTTGTACGTACGGTCGGCGCCAATAGCCTAGTGGTTAAGTTCACCAACAAATAGCACCATAGTGCTCATGGCGACCCTGGTTCCATTCCCGGCTTGAGATCCTATGCCGATCCCTCCCCTCTCTCTGCTCCCAATACTTTCCTGTCAGTCCTCTACTATCCTATCTCAATAAAAGGTGAAAAAAAAAACATAAATTTGTGCGTACGCTTGTTTAAAAGAATAACACTGATTGTGAACTAAGACTGATTGAATTTTGAGTGAGATGCCAATAATCTAATCCAATTCAATGTTTTATGCTAAACTAAAATTGCTTCCATCAGACTCAGAGATCATCTGAATGGATTAAAAAATTGTAAAACTCGACTGTTTAACTCTAGGGGGCTTGTAAAATGAAACTATTTCCAATAAAGGAGGAGTGTTTAACTCTTGGTGACTTTAATTGAGAATTCTGTCATTAGATGTTCACCCATTATATCTCTACAAATTTTGGTGAATGCAAAAAAATGATGCAGTTAAAGTGAACTAATACTTACGTAAAATAATACTAACTTTATTTTACCACTTCATTGGAAGCAACAGTGTTGACTAGAAATGCATTTCCTGCATAGTTCTCATGATAATCCATTAATGCAACCTTTTTAGCAAACCTGGGCATCGGAATCCCCATGCTGGCCAGTAATTTCATCAAACCAGATATTACCGTCCACCTGCAGAGTGAAAATGGCATTTTGGGCCTGGTAAGCACTCCTTTCACATAATTGTATTGAATTGGCTAAATACAGTTACATAAGCAATGGAAAATCTGCTGTGATTTTGAGTTTTGAATACCTTACAAGCATGTTTATGTTAATGACAGAAAGATCACTCTTAAAGTTTGTATCTTCTTGTTTTGTAAAGTTTTATTTGACAAGCTAAAATTATAATGAAGTTAAATTATTGAGAGCTACGTTGTCGTTTAAAAGTTTGGGCTGAGTCATCCTTTTTCTTTTGAAAGAAATTCATTCTTTTATTGTGCGATGATGCATCAAACTGATAAAAATGACTGTAACTGCATTTATTATGTTGTATTTTTTTATTTTAAATGAATGCTGCTCTTTTGAACTTCCTATTCATCAGATAATCCTAAAAAAAAATCACGGTTTTCACAGAAATATCAAAGTGCTTTTGTTATGCTAGTTTAAGGTTTCCTAAAGGTCTCTTTCAACAAGATGCATTCATTTTCTGCTGATGTACATTTAAAATCACCTCATTTCTCAGAATTCTTGTTTGAAGATTCATTTTTTCTAAACCCCACTTTTCCACAAGCATTCTCTGCTGTGATCGATCAAATGGCCCAGTGCTTTGTGATTGGTCTACAGCAAAAATTGTGTATCAGAAACCAAACGCCAGTTACTATATTTGAATCTCAACAATCCTCAACAATTGTAAACACTGTAGAACAGTAATGATGGTATTGATTTAACTATATTAATTAGTGGCTGAGTCCAATAATAAAACATTGAAACTAGAAAAACTAGTTTATCAACCCAAACCTAAATTACAAGCATGACTTGGACAGATTGTTACTTAGTGGTGATTTTAGAGAATAATAAACAATAATAAAGGCTTCTTTAGGGATATATACAAATTACTGCTGAAAACGTCGAGGTTTTATTTAGTGATCATGCTCAGTGACTGAATTCTGTGATTTTTATTTATTTTTTGTTTATTTATTTTTCCTCATTTTTCTTAGGGCTGCACAATATATTGTTTCAGCATCGATATCACGATGTGTGTATCCACAATAGTCACATCGCAAAGATCTGCAATGCTGAGTTGACATTGCAGTGTCATTTTAACATTTACATATACAAAACAATAAAGCATGCGCTGTTTATTTAATTGTATCTTTGTTTTACTGCATTTAACCATGCTTGTAATTTGTTAATTGCAAATCTACATGATTCACTGCTCTCCAAAAGCATCCCAATCAACCTAATTTAATACATTTGTTTACACTTTAAGGACCAATTCTCACTATTAACTAGATTATTAGCATGCATGTTATTGAGATAGTGGCTGCTTATTAGTACTTATAAAGCACATTCTCTGTGTGATTTTATTCTACATCCCTAATCCTACCCATTACCTAAACTTCCTTAATAAGGAGCAAATTATGAGTTTATTGAAGCAAAAGTCATAATGCTTTGCTAAGGGTTAGAACTGAACTTTAAAATAAAGTGACCAAAAATTCTTTCCAAATAGTGCTATTCGATCATTTACTGGAATTGTCTTGATAGAGTATATCGCAATATATATCACAGAAAATAAAATCTTACTATGTCAGATTTTTCTAATATCATGCAGCCCTAATTTCTCTCATCATAAACGATAGATATATTGTAAGATTTATTTCACAGCCTCATTAATTATAACAGGATTTTTTTTCTAGAATAACTGATTTGTCAATAAATGCTTCTTCTTGGCATGAAGTTGAGCACACACACCAGCTAAAGTGTTTGAGGGTCAATATAGACATAGTTCACGGGAATTGATCAGTTACAGAAAATCTTTTTTTTTTCCTTTTATGAAACAATAGCTGTGTGCTTTGACCTTTTAAAATGTTGCAGACCTTTTCTCAAACAGTTATACATTACACACTGCATGGATAAATAATTAAAATAGCCTAATGATGTACTTTAAGATGAAAAAAAAATTGCACTGTTGATAATAATAGTACTGATGTATGCCCAAGAGATCACACAATATAACAACTATTCAAGGCAGCTGATTTAAAAGTTCTTATTTGCTTTTTATAGGAGCAATTTCACTGAGGTTGCCATGCTGTCAACATGCTAAAAATGTCTCTGAGAGGTTTAAAGATTCTTAAAATATATAATATATACATATGGTGGTGTGAAAAAGTGTTTGTTCCCTTACTGAATTTAAAATTTTCCCATGTTTGTCACACTTTAATGTTTTAGATCATCAAACAGATTTAAATATTAACAAAAAAAATTATAAGTCCAAGGCACTCGCACAGTGAAACATTAACAATAAAAAGCCTTTATTAACATAGCTATTCCATAAAACAGCAACAGGTTACCCTAATGCAGGGGTGTCAAACTCAGTTCCCGGAGGGCCTAGTCCTGAACAGTTTAGTTACCTTGCTTCAATACACTTACCTAAAGGTTTTAAACAAGCTTGAAGAAGTCAATTAGTTTGGTCAGGTGTGTTTAATTAGGGTTGGAACTAAACTGTGCTGAGCTGCGGCCCTCCAGGAACTGAGTTTGACTCCTGTGCCCTAATGAAGGCAAGTGCTGCCAAAACGCATAGGTGCTGTTCTATAGAACAGCCTTGTTAATAAAGACTTTTAAATTTTCCAATAAGCCTTGGACTTATGATTTCGTTGTTTATCTTTATGAATCGCTTACCCAAAGAGCACTAACATATTAATTACCCCTGTAGCCCTTTTGGTTTTATTTTAAATGTAAATATTAGTCAAGGATAACACAAGTACAGTCAAGGTTTTATTATTTAACATCTAACAATTTATTAACATCTCTGTTGACAAAATTTCTGTGAAGTAGCTTGAACAATCAAGTAATAAATAATGTAACTTCTTCAATTTTGGACTTTAAAAACAAACAGCACCTCAGCTTAAAACACCCGGCAGGTAATGCCAAGTTGACATATCTTACAGTTTGCTATAGCAATGTTGTTGTCATCAATTTTATAATACCTCCAGACTGCAGACATTCTTGAGCTTTCCACTTCAAGCTGTTTGTGTGTTCTACTTTGCCGGCATTTAACCAATTGCGTCTCTACAACAAAGTGATGTCATGCTGTATGCGTTGCTGTTTCTGTGTCAAGAAAGAGGTCCAACTCTGTGCCACCGCATGACTATAGATGTGTTAAAAAATAATGAGAATATATAAAATATACATATATATATTCGACTCCTGATCGGGAGGTAACGTCCGATTCCGATCGAATCTGAAACCACATAATCGGGCACGATTTCCAGTCATGTGATCGGATCTGGACACCCTTACAAAATATGAAACTACAAAGCCAAGTGTGAAAAAGGAGACTGTATAAATGGGGGCAGGAGCGTATCGTTTGGTAGCAAGCTCCGATTTTTTGTTTACAAATCATACACCATATTTTCTACTTTTTTGTTATTCAAACCTATTATATTTTTCTTCAGTGGTATTAACTTGGAGCCCAAGTTGTGAAACAATATAAAAAACCCTTTCAAGTATTTTACAGACATAATGTTTGGGAACACGTATAAAAATGCTATTTCAGGCATCATATTAGCTTTTCAGTGCACTAATATGTACATTTTGATTTCATCATGTGATTTTCAAAGGACAAACAGCATTTTCAGGGTATTTTAGGCCTGAAAAAGTCTTAAATCTACTAAAATATTGTCTTGTAGGTGTTAAATCATTTTGAACGGGTCTTAATTTTCTTTTTTTCCATGCAAAGTTATACTCAATTGGGCCAACACCCATCCAATCACTAACAATATATTTCAATAAAAGTTTTAAGAGACGTTTATGTATTAACTCTATTTACTTATTAATATGGTTTAATTATTTTCCTTACGAAAACATGTTTTTAATGTTTAAGTTTCTAACTTGGCCATTAAATAAATCTTTAGCATTTAGCCTTGTGTAAACCTGAAATTTTATTGATTATGGTCTTAAGATGGTCTTAAAAAGTCTTAAATTTGACTTGATAAAACCTGTAGAAACCCTGATTTTCTTTTTGTTTTAGTTATGAAATATTATAACATATTCACACCTCACATTGTAAATGTGTCTGTGATGCTGGATTGCCTACAACACAAGTGGGATAATTTTCACTGCTAAAAGTGTCTGGAACACAGCATTTAATCTCACATTCAGTACATGCTTAGTAAAGGAACAATGACATTTTTGTCACAGCTGAACACAACATCATATGGCACACTCAGAACCATTGCTTCAGTTGAGAATCACTCGTCCAACTCAGCCAGTGCCTCGATTGCTGTGTCAGTATTAGCAGCAGTAGAATAAATATTGGAAGAGCCACCGTTGGAGACCTCCACACTTTTATCTGTGGGTGTATTAAAAAACAATGAGTTTATCCAATTTTTTTCTGACTAATACTCTGGGAACAGAATAAGAAGAGAGTCCACTCACATTAGAGTTTTTGAAAAAAAACAAAAAACAATTACTTTGCTTTAATGTACATTTTAAAATAAGATAATGCAAAATAAACGAGACTATATGAAATATATATATTTTCTATCACTTTTTTTTGACACTTTTTAGGGTGGCATTGAATCTATTGGCAGTTAAATATATGGATGTTTTGTAAGCAGAAATTCATCATATTAAAATAAATTAGGAAAGATAGCGTGACACTGAATAGTGAAGTGAGGATTGCCATCACAATAATAAATAGCATTTTAATATAAATTGACTTCACAATCTTACTGTTTTTACTGTGTTTCTAAACAAATAAGCAAACTATCGGGAGCATTTCACAGCAATGTACATTTGTATTGCTTATGTAGTTTGCATTAAGAGACATGATCATTATTACTGTAGTTTAGTAATATTGCTATCATTATAAAAAAAATAAAAAAATAATCCTAAAAAACTTTTATCTGTTTAAATTGTATCTTTTGTCTAAGTAAAGCTAGAGTTATCCGTGGTGTCTTAAAGTCCTAAAATGTCTTAAATCTCAAAAATTAAATTTTAGGCCTTACTGAAAGATCTTAAATCTTTTTTAAACAGGTCTTAATTTTCCTTTGTTCATGTATTGCTGTGCTATTGCTATTGCTATGTATTCTATTAAACATCTTTTTTTTTTTGTATTCTATAGAATACAGAGGGGGAGCAGTACCCCAGTAGAGCTTTATGTCTTCCAATGCCCCTGATAGCTACCCAATCTAGCCAACACCCATCCAATAAATAATTGATAATTAAATAAATAATTGAGTGAAATTAAAATTTTATTTAAGAATGTACTTTTTAACTCTATTTACCGTATTTATTTAACTATTTTCCTTACAATTACTTTTGTTTAAAAGTGTTCCATGTATTTACTGCTGACCCGGTCAGACTGTTGTGCATACATTTAGTTTATTATAGATTTTAAAACCTTTAAAACATTTTTTTATTAATTTTTTTTATTTTTAAGAAAGGTTGTTGACAAAAAGTGTATGTATACGCCTAGAGCTTGCTCGTTTTGACAATATTTAAACTATTTTGCTCAGAATTAACTAAGATATTTAATTTTTTAATTATTCAATTATTACTACTGTCTTAATACATTTATTAAATTGTAAAAAAGTTTGATCGAGCAAATAAAAATCTTTTCCAACTGGGCCATTCGAAAAACTGCTTAGCGTTTAGCCCTTTATGAGTCTAAAATTTCATTCATAATGGTTAAAAGTCTTAAATTTAACTTGCTGAAACCCGCAAAAAATGTGGTTAAATGCTTATCTCTGTTTAACTAGAAATGTTATTTAATGTGGTCTTTTTTGCATTTATTTCCGTAATAAAAGAATAGTTCACACAAAAATGAAAATTGTCAGTTTACCCGTCCTCAAATTGATCCAAACCATTACGAATTTCTTCTGCTGAAAACAAAATAATATATTTTTATAAAACTACTCTGACTATATATAAACAATTGAAAGTAGCCATTGAGGACTTATGACTACTACTGACTACTTCTACTGTCATAAATTGTCTGGTAACAAGTGTTTTTGTATCTGTGTGTGGTCATCTGATGTTACATCCTAATATCATAAGCCATTAATTTTATTTTTTGCTAATTCAGGGTCCCTATCCAACAGAGGACGCGGTTGATGCGGATCTCATCAATGCCGGTAATAATTATCCCTCACTTTCATACTTGAAGACAGTTATGCAGCATTAGCATAAATTACTTTTTAATAACCTAATTTGTCCATTTAGAGCACTTAATGAAAGCTCTTCTCATTTCACTCTCCCCATTTCAGGTAAAGAAACTGTCACAATACTTCCTGGAGCCGCTTATTTTTCCAGCGACGAATCCTTTGCCATGATCAGAGGGTGAGGACAAATTGTACATTATTCCAGCATTTGTGTGACCAGCATAAATAAGTGCACTCAAACAGATTTTTTTCAGAAAAAAAAACACCCATCTTGCTTTTAAAATCATTTCTATGGGATCATAGAAAAATGGGATCCTATAAAAAATAAATATTTGCGCAAATCTGGTTTGTTGGTAGCAGTTTTCTTGAAGCGGTGTTCATAAGACTGTCATGAAACTTTTCATGATACATGGCATGATACATGTATTGTATCATTGTATATGAAGGTGATTTTATGCATACTTATGACTTAAGTGTCATTCGCTCAGTTTAGTTTCATATGAAAAGGTGACATTGTTTGAGATGTATTTATTATAACAACTTGACATTATCAAGACAGCATAATTTGTCATAAATCTGTCATAAACATGAATATCATTAGACCATTATAATTGTCATTATTTTTATAACATCATCATTAATATTTTTCATTACCTCAACTACAGTGGTATAAAGTTTGTCATTAAAAGGTCATAAAATATTAATGATGTTGTTCTAAAATAATTTTTATTGTCGGTTACGAAAGTCACTCCGCCAGATTATGCGATTTTTGTCTTGATAAAATCTTGACTTGTCATGCGTAACAAATATGCCAGACTACACGTTCCTTCATGATCAGTCATCCCGTGACATCTACGACGAGCGTTTTTTCGTATGTTAGTCTCAATAAACACTGATGCTTTTCGACAACTAGGCTACATTATTTAAGGGAATTCGTTATGACATTAATAGGATCAAACGTATATTTCCTTTTTGATATTAAGATATTTTCTTTGAAATCTAAATGTATATATTTTCTGCCATATTTTCACCTGAACTTACCATAAGTGAGATGGAGAAAATAAAAGCACATCAGCACCAAGGAAAAATCAGATGCTCAAGACAAAATAATGACATGATAAAAAAATAGCAAAGTTAGTGATAAAACAATAACAGTGAAGCATTAAGTAAATCCTTATTTTCCATGGAGCGAAACAAATCATCCTCCAGCACAGTTAATGGTGGACAAACAAAAACATAATTCATATATTTTTCTTGGAAAAAAAAAATCTTTTTGAAACAAATTTAGTTTAGTATAATTTGAATCTTAATTTTAATGTTTTTTTTTGTTGGCCAGTTATCTAATAGATAAATAAGTAGCATCAACAAAAAAACATCTAAGGTGAAGTGCTTCAAAACCAGTCCACTATGCTTCAGCGCCAAAGCACAAACTGGTTTGTTTAATAAAATAAAATATAGCTTAAACAAAATTAAAGTGAAATATTCCCAGTTTCAGAGAAACTTTTATTAAACTGTTTTCATTTTTTATTACAAAATAATCCACTGCTAGTGAGTTTCAATTTAATTAGTTTATTCAAGTAACTTAAATAAGCAAGGCTTTGTATTGGCAGCACTGACATCCAGATTACCTCGGAAGAACGAACTCGGTTGGAAGGCAGAGAGAAAAAATTAAACATGCTAGACTTTCTGCGATGGTGTTTTGTATCTTGTGTCACGATGCCCATTTGTCATTTGACAAAATCATCTAACCAGGGCTTTACGCGCGCACGCGCACACACACACACACACACACACACACACACACACACACACACACACACACACACACACACACACACACACACACACACACACACACACACAGCTGCAGATAATTTACATAGATTACACGTACTATTTAAACACCACTCATACACTCATCCGTGACTGAGTCTTGTTTAGCAGTTGCTGCATTTCTAAGCATTTCCATTGTTTTTGCCCTCCTGTGTTTTGATCTTTGGGACTATTTAAATTGTTTTGATGCTTTGCCGCCTGACTTAGCAACAGATGTGTAAATGAGAGGTGTATTTATGGTCCAAGTAATTAATGATAATGTCAGCTGTGTGTGAAATCAGGGTGAACTTGAAACAGGTGTGTGGATGCAAGGTTTGATGGGATATGTAGTTTGGAAGGATATGGGGGCAAATCCGCTGGCGATCACAACAGTATTTGTTTATATAAAGTGGTCATAACAAACACATCTCAAACAATGTCATTTTTGCATTAAACATGCAGATCACAAAAAAATGACAGTTGAAAATACTAAATTTAAAATACAATTTTAAAAATATATAGTTGATATTCAAAAGAATAAATAAATATACGTTTTTCAAGGGGCGTGCTCCTTTATTTTGGGCACTGTAAACCATAAATAAAGTTTTGTAACCATTCCCTTAAATCATTTTTCCACAAGTTGACTATTTTCTCTAGCTAAGTACTTTGACTCCAATGCTGACACTTGTGGGTGGAACTTAGACATTCGGATTATAAATGTGACTTTTTTGTGTCAAGATAAGCACAGTGGCTGATTTTGGGGGGTATAAGGACTTGGTTTGCAGCGTGTAGAGGCTTATGTTAATGGTGAACGTGGAGGCAGAATATGCAGCGAGTCGGCTGTGATGCTGAATGCGCCTCAGGCCACGTTGGCTGACATTTTCAGCTCTGTCAAAACAGGTGGCTAGTTTAATTGGATGCTTCTTGTACTGCTCAGTAGGGTGAGACGGCCGGAACGGAGGTGCTTTGTCTCTGCCGGGACTGTTCTGGCCTTCATGGAGAGACCGTGCGGTGCTGTCGATAAAGCAATTGACTCTTGCCGGTCTTAAGTGTGGCAGTGTGTAATTGTGAATTCTGTGTGTGTGAATATCAATTTCCTGACAACATCATTATAAGTGTTGTTCTCTCTGACACAAAGGGGGCCAAAGAAGCTACTGGAGTATGAGATTGGATAAAATGATTTTTTTCATTATTTAATTTAATTTCAAGTATGTGATTATATGGGTCAAAAGTATTGATTTTTCTTTTATGCCAAAAATCATTACAATATTTTGTAAAGATCATGCTCCATGAGGATATTCTGTAAATTTCCAACTGTAAATATATCAAAAGTTCATTCTTGTTTAGCAATGTGCATTTCTAAGCACTTCATTTAATTACTTTCTGGTGATTTTTCTTAATATTTAGATTTTTTTTGCACCCTCAGATTTTAGATTTTCAAAAAGATCCAAATATTCGTCTATATTAACAAACCATACCTAAAAATCTACATCTTTTCAGCTTTCAGAACATGCAAAAATCTCAATTTGGAAGAGTAAATAAATGACTGGTTTGCTCCAGGGTTGGCGGTTCATTCTGCTGTGGCGACCCCTGATTAATAAAAGGATTAAACTGAAAAAAAAATGAATGAATGAATGGTTCAGGGTTACATATTTAAACAAATATTAATATTAAATAAATAATCATTTCTTTCTTTCTTTCTTTATTTATTTTATTCATTTATTTTAGAATAATAATCGCAAGTAGGGGCCCGACGGTGACTCAGTGGTTAGCACTCAAAAGGAAAAGGTTGCTTCTTTGAGTCTGGACCAGGAGGCATTTCTGTGTGGAGTTTGTATGTTCTCCCAGTGTTCACGTAGGTTTCAGAGTGACTAACCCAAAGGAAAATGAATGATTGAATGAATGAATAATCACAAGTAATGTGTTATTTTTTTATGTGCACTCAAAAAGTAACGTTTGCTGTTTGTTCAAACTAATTATTTAAAATAAGCTCAAACAACACAATTCTTGAGGATTTTTTTGGGACAGCTTAATTGTTTTATGTTCAATCCACTTAAAATTAAAAGTTACCTTAATTCCTTCATGATGTCCAAACACAAATCGATTGTGTGGAACCCAGCATTTTTCATAGCGTGGCACAAAAAGATATTAAAACTAAAATGTATTAATGCCACAGCAATCAAAAGTGAGAAAGGAAGTATATGGCCTTGCCTTGAATGAGTTCAGCACATCTGTGTTAACAGGACATCACTATTCTCTCTCTCTCTCTCTCTCTCTCTCTCTCTCTCTCTCTCTCTCTCTCTCTCTCTCTCTCTCTCTTTGTTGTGATCTTGATCTGCTCTTCTTGTGCAGTGTTGAACCGATTGTCCATTGAGAGTTTCCACATTTATCTCTCGCATTGTGCATTTGTCTTTTGGCCTTTACCTGACAACGGGCTCTTGGAGAGTTCCAGTCACTTCATATGGGCTCTTATAAAGTCTTATAAAGTCAGTGAAAACTGGAACTGGCGGCCAGTTAAACAGGATTTGTCCAATAATTCAGACAAAATTACAAATAAAACCCAAATAGCATCTTTATTCAACAACTTGTATAAGCAGAGGAAGTCTGGTGTATATGTTAACAGCTAGACATGCATACGGTGCACAGTGCTCTCATGAATGAACAGTTTGAACTGATGCTGAAGAGTAGTAGTAGTAGTTAAATAAAGTTATTAGTTTGTGCGCAAAATTATTCTTGTAGCTTTACAAAATTACTATTGAGCCATTGATGACCCACTGTTCTGATAATGTTCTTGTTGCATTTCTGGACTTTGAATGTTTCAAGTCAGAGACCTCTCAGTTTTTATCACAGGTGAACAAAGGTCTTGTGGGTTTTGAACAACATTAGGTTAAGTTATTAATGACTAAATTCAATTTTTTTGGTGAACTATCCATTTCAGAAATGTAATGAGTTGTGTAGATTAGCACTAGATTAGCACAACCAAGAAGGTCGGATAGTGTTCTCTAATTTTAATCATTGTATTTTCTTTAAATATCTCATTTAAAGGTCGTGTGAAGTGCTTTGAAATTTACATTTTTTTATTCTGGGTTTGATCTCAACTGAAACATGAAGACATAAAGACTTTCTTAAAAAATCTTTTCGTTTTTATCACAGCTCTGCCAGTGAGAGTGGTTGAGATCAAGCGCATCAAATGAAAAGCAAGTGAGAAGCGTTTTGAAGGGGGTGGGACACGACTGATGCTAGAGAGCATCTGATTGGTCAGAAGATTTGACGAGAAACTGAAGAATGAATTGATGTCAAAAAAATTGTTTATCCATTATATGCGGAAGTGACAAACTGCAAGCTTTAGATGTTTATATCTTCTGAATAAAAATGTTGTCACTGTTTTGGAGCACACTAGCTTATAAATATTCCTAAAACTAACATACTGATACTAACTAAAACTAACATCAGTGTGAATAACATCAGAGTCAGAAACCAACGAATGTTTTAACAACTTTAATAATAAATAAACAAGAAAACAAACGTGCGACAGCAGTCCCTCATGGACAACTGCCACCTAAACAAAAACCAAAACCAAACTTTAAGTCTCCCAGGCCTGGTCCTCTTTCATCTTTCTCTGTTATTACTCCTCCTTCTGAAGCACCTTTGTGAGACTTGAGACCGGTGTGGTGCACCATTAAAATCTGTGCTCCCCTAAGACTGAAGCAATTTATTCTGCACAAAAAAAGGACTGGACATACTTTATCCAGATTATTAACAGTTATTTGCCACAAAACATAAATTGCTCTGACTGCTCTGAGTTTATTAATTCTTTAATTAATGGCAAAGCTGACAGAAACAAAAACAGCTGATAGGAGCACACACTAACCTACGAATTAATAGATCACAAGAAGGCACCAAACACTCGAAATCAAGTGAGACAGACAAGATTCAAAGATGGTATTCGAAGTATCCAGAGGAGCCTGTGTTATTAGTTTTTAGTGGTTGTTATCTAATTAAATAGCTTAGAATGTTGTGACTGACCAATCAGAATCAGGTATTCCAGATAGCCGTGTAATAATAAAATAAAATATGCATTGTTTACATGTTCAATCAATCCAGCAATCTGTTTTATTGCAGTAAGACATTTAAATTAGTCTTTAAGGATGCTGCTATTTGCATAGCTGTATGTTAGGCATTAGTCGCATGTTGTCTAGAAAACTCCCCGTCAATGTTTTATGAGCCTTATCGATTTTTCCACAGGCCGCTGACGCTGCCTTCCCACAGGCCCCAGCATTATTTTTGTGTTCAGCGTCTGCGGTCGTATATTTAGGACTTAATTGTCTAGTGCAATAGGGAGCGCAGCGAATGGTCATGGGGTCTTTGCTGTACCGGCTCAAGGGGAGTCATGACAGCACATACATTAAGAATAGAGGCTTTCCACCCACTTACAGTCTGCCTGTAGATTCATGAATAAGACTGTCTGACAATTCAGCGATTTAGTGCTGCACTATTTCAAGTCAATAAGCTCTACTTGTCTGCACCCAGGACCTTACAACTAAAATTATTTTTTTATGGTTTGTAAGGATACAGAGAGGTTTTTTTTTCTTTCCTTTTTTTTGATGACCATTTAGATTTGACAAATCCTTAAAAAAACAACATGATCTCATATTAATAGTGGCTTTTTTGTCGATTTCTGTTTGTTTGCAGACAAGATTACAATATCAAACCCAAGTTCAGTTCTACATATAATTCAATCATATTAATTGGTGAGGCTAAACATAAGACTTGGTTAAGCGAGTAAATTGTTAGGTTAAGTGTCATTTTTTTTTTATATGTAAAACTTGCTTTTGCCACATTATAGTAATACTACTACTACTACTACTACTACTACTACTACTAATAATAATAATAATAAAGTTAATGGAATCTTTTTATTTCTTGTGTTACTGAGAAAAAAGTCAGAACTGAGAGATTTAAACTAATAGTTTGTAAAATAAAAACTGAATTTTGGGGGGAAAAAATTAATCGAGAGATTACACTCAGAATTGTGAGATGAACTTCCTGCAGTGCTGAAAAAATTCTGAATTTAAAAGTATAAATTTCACTGTATGTCACAAAGTCAATGTAATTGCGTTACTTATGTTACAAATATAGTTTTTGGGAGAAAAAAAATGCTTCTTTTAAATCATGTTTTCTGCTGCAACGTCACTTAATAAGTATGTGCTTTTAAATTGCTGGAGAATGCGAGATGAAATTGTTGTAAAAGTGTAAAAACTAAAATATTTCTGTGAAGTGCTTTCCATGTTCAGTCTCTAAAGAACTTTCAACTGCTTTTAACTCGACCAGCAACTTATAGAAAATAGAAAGCATTCTATGACAATACTCGTCACCACCACAGTGGTCCAACGCTTGAATTTTTGTGCAGGATCGGGAGTGAAGGTATCTTCTGAATGTGAGGAGAAGCGTAGCTGCTTACGGGGCCCTTCACATATTGTGCCTTTTGCATGTGCGTGCATATTGGGAGTGCATATTGCACACACTCACATTTCCCAGTCGCATCCAGTTGAAACCCACGAGTCACGTGACAAGAACCGACCAATCCAGCTTTATACTTTGGAATATACACATTTAGGTAGATTAATTACCTCAGACAAACACAGAACACACAAACACTGCAGTGCTTTTTCATACTATAGATGTCAATGGTTCCAGGTATCCAATTTTCTTCTTAATGTCGTCTTTTGTGTAAAAAAAAAAAAAACACAAACAGGATTGGAAAAAGTGAACTATGAGAGAATTTTAAGTATTTGGGCGAACTCTTTATGTATTTTAAACATGTCAAGCTGCGGTGATCAACCCATTGTAAAGTTTTTCAGTAAATATTAAACAACTGAAAGAGCTGCAGTTAATTTTGTATTTTTATAGGTATATTTTATGTTTTAAAAGTAACTTCAAAATAAAGTAATTAGTAATCGGATTACTTTTTACATGAAGTAATTAGTAATGTAATTAGATTATAAAATAATCAGTATAATCAGTAATTTGTATTCTTTTACTTTTTTAAAGTAACTGATTATCAGTCATTTTGATTGATGTAAATTGAGATGACTTCAAAGGTTAATTTGATTCAACTCAAAAATGTAAATCAGCAAGAATTTTTTTGTTCAAATTTGAGTCGGAAATAAGAAAAAAAAGTAAACTCCAACGTGTGAGATATAAATTTTAATTTGTGAGCTAAACTTGCACTTCTGAGAAAAATTTGTTTTGAAAAATATAATAAAAATAAAAATAAATATATCATTTTTGCAAAATATGAAGTAAAAAATCAAATAGTGAAATGTAAAGTCAAAATTGCAACACAAATTCACAATTGTGGGTTCTAAACTTGTAGTTCTGAAGGCAAAAAAGGCAAAATTGCGAGAATTGTGAAATATAAGCACACCATTGTGAGATGGTAACTAAGTCTTTATTTATTGTTTTTTTTTTTTTCCTCTAGGGGTCATATCAACTTGACCATGTTAGGAGCCATGCAAGTATCCAAGTATGGAGATTTGGCCAACTGGATGATTCCGGCAAGTGCATAATTTTAATTAAATAAGTGAATTTTTTCACTTATTTAATTTCATAATTAAATAAGTGAATTTTCTTCACTTATTTATTCAGTATCTGAAACCAACATTGACCACGCAGAGTGTAGATAAAACAGGATTTAACTTGCTTAAGTCCAGCCATTTTTTGATGAATTTTGCTATACTGCTTGGCTTTTTGCTTGTGTAGTGTTTTAATTGCTTATAGTTCTCAAAAATAAAAAAAGGAGTGTGTAAGGGGAAAAACACTCATTCATGTTTACCGCTGAATCAAACCGAACTTTGTGAACACCATAGCACAACTTTTTGACTTCTTTCCATAATTTCCATCAGTATGCATTTTCCACCCTTCTGAAATTAACTGGAGAGATTTTCTTTTGTTTTATGTAAATCGCGAGCAGCTAATGACAGAACTCACAGCATGAAATCAGAAGTCATTTATGTGGAAGATGGTGTTCTCTGAGGAACTCAAATTCAGATATATGGACTCATTTTACGGCTGCGTCCGTCTCCTTTCAAGCATACAAAAGAAGTTGTCACTCAGGTGGCAGGTAGCAGTTGTTCTGTAAGAAATCGTGATGTATCATTATAGTGCACGCTGTAGGGCATTTTTTTCCAAATATAAGCTTGAAGAAATGCTCTCAACTGGCTAGATCCAGATTTAGCATTGGACTGTCTGTCTGTCTGTCTGTCTGAGAAATTATCTCCCACGTGGCACAGATCGGATATAGTACATGTAAGCTGGAAAAAATCCCATGGGTTCCGATTTACTCAAATCAGATTCAGGCCTTGTTCATATGTGGAAATTTATCCGATATGATTCAGATCTGTGCCCTCGTGTCTGTAGTGTAAGCAGGTAGATCGAATTTTCGCCTGACAATGCGAGTTGCGCGTCACTAAAAACTGTAGCAAATGATGTCAACTCTGATGCTTTCATTTCAGAACGGACATCAGCAGATTTACAAACCTTAAATCTCATATACTAGAACAAAAAAAGCTTTTATATTGTCATGTAGCACAAGTTTTTAAGCATGTTAGCATGAGTGAGAAAGAGAGAGAGAGCGCAACGTCTGCCACAAAAACAATATAAACTAAAACTGTTGCATTCATCACACGCTTAAATCATACCATGGAAATGACATTAACATGCCTACTGGTTTAAAAAAGCCTAGATTAAAAGAACTTTTCTGCCATAAACTATAGTAAAACAACTTGTCAAAAAGAATTTTAATAAATGAAACCCTGCGAACAGATTAAATACAGGAATGGAGAAAAGAGAGTTCTTTAATAATCAGCTGTTAGTCAGCTGTCACTCTTTTTTTCCTAGGCATTGCGTCTTTGCTATGTCCAGTGTAAATGCAGACAATCGGATACGAGTCATGTTTAAAAGATGATGTAAGTCGTTAAAAAAAATTAGATGTAGGCACAAAATCGGATTTGACCATCAAGATGTACAGTGTAAATGCAGCCTTAGTCTCAATCCAATTCAGAAAAAAACGGCAGAATAACTTTATATCTGATTTATTGTTTTGCAATATTAATATTTGTATAGGAAATGTGTGTATGTGTGTGTGCTTGAACTTTGTAACGACATTGTGTTTGACTCATCGAAAGGCTTGAATTAACTCCACAACAAATACATCAAATAATCATTGGGAAAGTTCTTACTGTTGTGTTTCTCACAAACGTTACGTGAGATCTGCTTCCTTCATGTCTGTCACTGTGCTGTTTATCTGACGCAGCCGAGGAGATTGAGGCACACTCTGACAGGAACGGTGGGCAGGGAGAACCAGCATTAAAGGCACAGGCCACAGTAACAGCTACATTGTGTTCAAAGCAGAAAATTACAATCTTCTAAAAGCTATAATAAATAATATGATGGGTGTTTTGAGCTGAAACTTTACAGACACATTCTGGAGACACAAAAGTGGCCTTGAAATCTTGAAAAAGGTATAAAATAGGTGCCCATTATTTATTTTTATCTCCCATTTTATTTCTTTCATTTTCCTCTACTCTGCGACCCAAGCTGAACTGCTCACTTTGGGTCGCGACTAATAGAAACACGCTCTCAGCCACCGCCATCCACAAATGCGCAGTGAACTAACATGAACTCAGCGATTTCATTTCTATTCTTAGTGTACTTGCGTTCGCATTGTTCAGTCTAAGTCGCCCAAGCATGATCTGCCTGACAGTTTTACCCTTCTGTTGTCCTAAACCCAAAGTCATCGCCGCCTCCCAGTTTCACGAAAGGTTTTCCAAGGCTTAATAAGAGTCAGTTTGGGCTGTGTGTGTGTTTTTTTTTTTTTTTTTTTTTTTTTGGAGCCATTCTTGTCGCCTGTGGCGCCTGGTCTTGCTGTCGATACCCAGCTGTCCTGAATGCAGACACCTCTGCTGGGTTATTTATAGTCCTCCAGGGCCCTCGTCCTGTCACTGACTGATGCCTCGCAGCCTCCTGCTCCTCTGCACGTCTTGCTTATCGAGTTTGGTTGAAGGTTATTTCTTGCAAACTGGCACACATGGACCATGAGCTGCACTCTGCTTTCAGTGGGCTTTTTTCACCCCCCCCCCCCTGTCTCTTTTTTATGTCCCTTGCTTATTTTCCAAGTCTCCTCGGTTGCACTTTGATAAGGGCAAAATGTGCTGTGTACACTGAAATGCAGAGGAAAGACTTGGGAAGGATGCGGTGCTTAATATGTCTGAGATGGTGAGGATATGGATTGGTGAGCGGATAATTTTTAAATGAATGCGTTTGTCAGAGGGTTATATTGAAAGTGACAACATTTAGAGCGCTCGCTTTATCATACTGTGTCTTGCTTGAGAATCAAACACCTTTACGTATTGTGCTGGATACCTTCATTTAATACCCTTATTAAATAAAGAAACAGGATCCTCTCTTCAATATATTTCTTAGATAGAGGTTTGTTTAGGACCTTCTTTTCTATTTTATATTACCAACGATCGATCAGATAATATTTTCCCCTCTCTCTCTCGGTTTAAAACTGATGGGAAAGCGCTGTTAACAAATATTTTTCCTCCACACCCCATAAGATGGAACAGTGCATCGGATTACAGCAGCTGGATTTGTCCAAAAAAGCACAGTACTTTTTGTCGTTGGGTCTGTTTTAGTTCGAATTGTGTCATCGACACACGAACCTTTAAGCTTTTTAACCTCTTCAATATACAGTATTCAAGCCTATGAATACAGGTGTGCCTTTAATGTTTTAAGCTATCAATGTTTCGATATACTTACTGTAAGTATATCAAAAGTTTGATATACTCAATATCTCAAAGGTTAATACAGAGAAGAAAACCCTTTTTGTTCTGAGTAAATACACAGCAAAGCAATAATCAATGTTTGAAATGTTTGAGTATATCTCAAAAAATGCTTATACAGAGAAGAAATCTTTTTTGTTCTCTAGAGCTTAGTAATTTCGCTCTAGTGTGACACACTTTATTAAAGAAACATCGCAAAGCATTTCTACTATTACATCAGCATTTGGGCAGTCTTTCAGGGGTCTTCCGCTGAAGATAACGCTCCCAGGCTTTCGGTTGTATTAGTTTGTTAGAATTGTCATCTGGACCATTTCTTTCTTTATTGTCAGCAAAAAAACTGACCCATTCCAGTATGTTAAACCAACCAGACACCACAATATTAATAATTATTTGTGTAGTTTTTAGGTTTAGGTGTTTGGTATGATTTGGGGGATGTAGAATAAGAGCATAAAAAATGTATAAGAAAGAATAGTCAGCCAATATAATAATCATTAATAGTGAGAACGGGCCTTTAAAATAAAGTGTTACTGCATAGAGACTTTTTTTACTGTTTACTGTTTTATAATTTATTTTTGTATATTTGTATATATGTATTTTTATCCAAATGTATTTAATGATGTTATTTGGTATATATTATATGTACTATTTATTTATTTATTTATACATTTTATACACAAGGCTTTGTAATATTTAGATATTTATTATGTATATTTAGATATGGATAATATTTTATAGAATTCGATAATATTTACGTTTAATTATCTCATAGTTTAGACTTAGACCTCTTTTTGTGTTTCAGGCCTTAAAAAAAACTACAATTGTTACAAATGCTACATGCTAAAAACATTATTTAATTATTTAGAGGGCTTGTTATTGTATGCTGTTACGTTATGTATTCCAGTATATTTGAAAAAAATATTTTATTGATATTAAATTTAAGATGTATAAATAATTACAAATCGTTAAGTAAATTTACATTTTATTTAATTTAATTTTTTTACTTTCATTTATTTTAATTAATTTTTTTTTAAGTAAATTTAATTTTTATTTTATTTTATATTATATTTTATTTTAGTTTGATTTAATTTAATTTAATTTAATTAAAAAAAGTTATTTTATTTTATTTTATTTTTAGGCTTGTTGTGATTTCCAGCGCTTTTTTTTTTTTTAATCTCAAGCTTTCTCACTTTCACCCACATACTGAAAAAAGCACCTGCCTACCCATTACACATTATAAACAAAGTGTCTGAGAACAAGGACGCATTTGTACACAATCCTTGTACACAAGGTATTGATCAGAACTTGCATAACCTTTACCGAAAAGGTCATTTTGCACCCTTTTTGCACTTTCATATACATTTATCTGACTCCCTTTTGATCTGAAAAATAAATAAGTACTTGAGAAAAACACTCAACCATTAGTAACATCAAGGTCATGGATTATTCTCGTTGGAAACATTCAATGTAAATACTGTATAACACACATTTAAATACAACACATCAGACTTTTATGAAGAGTTCAGATGCAAAAACCTCCAAGTGCTGTCTGAAATCTTAGCTTTCTATGCTTATGTTCAGTTATTTAACTTTAAAGGCAATGAAAAGAGCATATTCTTTGCCATAAAAGGTGAAATTACTGAATCTACACATTAGAGCCTGAGAAAAAAGTGCTAATTTTAGAAGAAAAATCCCCTTAGATGAACTCTTAGTGTTCTTTATGAATATTCCCGTCCTCATCAACGCATGTTTAGGTCAGTAGCTGTCTATGGGGACATCAAGGGAACATTATCAAACATCAATTGGTTTTGCATGCAGGGCTACAGAGTGTGTCGTTCTAAGCTGTCTTTAGCCTTTAAACTCTTAATGAATCAGACAAGCCTGGCAGACTAATTACAATAATCCCTCCAATTACTGTGGGCTCCCCGGCCACCTCTCAAGACTAAAGAGACAACAGACTGTGTAATGTAGTAGCCGGAGGGCCTGGAGCTGCAAGACTCATATTATCAAGAGAGGAACGGGGACATTACAAAACCCGTCCTCTTCCATCTGCTGCCATTTCAGCGTCCTAAACCATGATGAAGACTTGCTGTGTCACATAGTCATCTTGTCTTTCATTTGCGGCCAGTACTAATATAAAGAGTGTCAGGGTGTGCCAGGTTGGAGTATGAGGTATTAGTTAGAAAATTTATTGACTGTCACTTTTCAGACCGTTAGTCGACAGATCTTCGGTAAATAGAACAGGTGTTGGGATGGCGACAGGTGTGAAGGTTAATGTTTCATTTAAAGGTTGCTGGAATCAAAGTCTCTTTCAAGTAGAAGTCTGTTCACTCAGAGCTCATATTTGCAATTTGTCTGGCCAGTTATTTCAGATATCATAGACCGAGTCCTGTCTACCTTGGAACTAACTGTCAAATTTTTAATTAATAATTATAATAAAATAAAAGGAATTTGAAGCCAGAGTCTGTGGAGTAGTAAGGAATATTTTGTGTAAGATGCTATTGAATAATATACAGTTCATCTGGAATGTATTCATAGCTCTTAACTTTTTCCACATTTTTTTTATGTTACAGCCTTATTCCAAAATGCATTAAATTAATTTATTTCCTTAAAATTCTACACACAATACCCAATAATGACAATGTGAAAAAAGATTTTTTTAAATTGTTGCAAATTTATTAAAAATGAAAAACCTGAAAAATTACATGTACATAAGTATTCACAGCCTTTGCTCAATACTTTGTTGATGCACCTTAATTCAGCAATTACAGCCTCAAGTCATTTAGAATATGATGCCATAAGCTTGGCACACCTGTCTTTGGGAATTTTTGCCCATTCCTCTTTGCAGTACCTCTCAAGCTCTATCAGGTTAAATGGGAAGCGATTGTACAGCCATCTTCAGATCTGTCCAAAGATGTTCAATAGGATTTAGGTCTGGGCTCTGGCTGGGCCACTGAAGGACATTCACCGAGTTAATGTGAAGCCCCTCTATTGATATTTTGGCGGTATGCTTTGGGTCATTTTCCTTCTGGAAGATGAACCGTCGCCCCAGTCTGAGGTCAAGAGCACTCTGAAGCAGGTTTTCATTCAGGATGTCTCTGTACATTGCTGCATTCATCTTTCCCTCTATCCTGACTAGTCTTCCAGTTCCTGCTGCTGAAAATCATCCCCACAGCATGATGCTGCCACCACCATGCTTCACTGTAGGGATGGTATTAGCCTGGTGATGAGCGGTGCCTGGTTTTCTCCAAACGTAACGCCTGGCATTCACTCCAAAGAGTTCAACTTGTTTCTTATGGTCTGTGAGTCCTTCAGATGCCTTTTGGCAAATTCCAGGCTGGCTTCCGTCTGGCCACTCTACAATACAGGTCTGAATGGTGGATTGCTGCACAGATGGTTGTCCTTCTGTTAGGTTCTCCTCTCTCCACAGAAGAATGCTGGAGCTCAGACAGAGTGATCACCTCCCTGACTAAGGCCCTTCTCTAGGAAGAGTCCTGGTGGTTCTAAATCTTCCACTTACAGATGAAGGAGGCCACTGTGCTCACTGTAACTTTCAGAGCAGCAGAAATTTTTCTGTAACCTTTTCCAGCCTTGTGCCTCGATACAATCCTATCTCTGAGGTCTACAGACAATTCCTTTGTCTTCATGCTTGGTTTGTGCTTTGACATGCACTGTACACTCTGGGACCTTATATAGACAGGTGTGTGCCTTTTCAAATCATGTCCAATCAACTGAATTTACCACAGGTGAACTCCAATTAAGCTGCTGAAACATCTCAAGAATGATCAGTGGGAACAGAATGTCCTTGAGCTCAATTTAGAACTTCACGGCAAAGGCTGTGAATACTTGTGTACATCTGATTTTTTTTTTTTTTAATTTGCAACAATTTCAAAAAATCCTTTTTCACATTGTCTTTATGGAGTATTGTGTGTAAAACTTTGAAGAAATAAATGAATTTAATCCATTTTGGAATAAGGCTGTAACATTATAAAAATGTGGAAAAAGTGAAGCGCTATGAATGCATTCCTGATGCACTGTATTTGTGAAAATACATTAGATTAGTAAGTATCAAAGATTCCAAGCTCACAAATGAAAACACTAGGGGCATCTAAAAAAATCTAGTTGAAATGTTGTCATTTTATTTAGCACAACCTCATATAAATATATATCTCTGTGCTGCATCTTAAAGTAAAAACATCCTTTTCCGTCTGTGTTTTAATATTAATCAAACAACAAAAGGTACTGAAATCACTTGTTCTGCTATATAGGCTACTGTAGCTCAATAGTGGTTAACCTTTATTTACTTTAGTGTTATATTTGATTGTATTTTTTAGTTTATGTAACTGAAAACTACTATTTGATGCATGAATAATAGTAATTATGTAAAATATTTTGCTTGTTCTTATTTGACTGATTTTTTTTTTTCTTAACATTTCATATACCAAACCATGCTGAAACCGTGAGAAGTCTGTATTGTTGCATCCCTAATATATATTCCCTCACTGGCCATTTGAGTACAGTAAACTCATTGTCATGTTTAAGAAACCAGTCTGAGATATTTCGCGATATTTTATGACATGGCACGTTATCCTGCTGGAAGTAGCCTTCAGAAGATGGGTACACTGTGGTCATTTAAGGGATGGACATGGTCAGTAACGATACCCAGGTAGGCGGTGGCGTTGACACGATGCTCAATTGGTACTAATGAGCCCAAAGTGTGCCAAGACAATATCCCCCACACCATTACACCACCACCAGCAGCCTGAACTGGTGATACACTGCAGGATGGATCCATGCTTTGTTGACGCCAAACTCTGACCCTACCATCCGAATGTCACAGCAGAAATCGAGACTCATCAGACCAGGCAACATTTTCCAAATCTTCTTTTGTTCAATTTTGGTGAACCTGTGCGAACTGTAGCCTCAGTTTTCTGTTCTTAGCTGACAGGAGTGGCACCCGGTGTGGTCTTCTGCTGCTGTAGCCCATCCACCTCAAGGTTTGACGTGTTGTGCTTTCAGAGATGCTCTTCTGCATCCCTCGGTTGTAACGAGTGGTTATTCGAGTTACTTTTGCCTTTTTATCAGCTGGAACCAGTCTGGCCATTTTCCTCTGACCTCTGGCTTCAACAAAGCATTTGTGCCCACTGAACTGCCGCTCACTGGATATTTTCTTTTTTTCATGACATTTCTGTAAACCCTAGAGATGGTTGTGCGTGAAAATCCCAGTAGATCAGCAGTTTCTGAATTCATGCCGTCTGGCATGATTGTTTCTCTCACATGACTTTCAACCACATTTTGTATATTACACAATATTTACAGGCATGATATAACCATGCATTTAGACGCATCTCTTGTGACCACTTGCGTCTGGATTT